>NC_134833.1:13869668-13949800 GCF_004210375.1 Tachypleus tridentatus
ATCTACAAGTGTTCCGTTACAGGACCGTCTTCTAGGTCGGCATGGCCAAGTGTGTTAAGGCGTCGACCTGTTAACTGTAATCCGAGGGTCGCGGGTTTGAATTCCGGTTGCACCAAACATGCTCGCCCTTTCAGCCGTAGGGGCATTATAATGGTACGGTCCATCCCACTATTCGTTGGTAAAAAGTAGCCCAAGAGTGGGCGGCGGTTGGTGATGACTAGCCGCCTCCCTCTAGTCTTACACTGCTAAATTAGGGACGGCTAGCGCAGATAGCCCCTCGAGTAGCTTTGCGCGAAATTCAAAAAAAAACAAACAAACAAACCGCTTCTTCTTTCAGAGTGCGTAAGGGTTCTGATTACAGATATTGAGGTAAATATAGAATTATTATCTAAAGATACGAGCAAATCCTGATGGTTTAGTTTGAAGTTTTCATTTTATTTACGAAATCTGGAGAGATTTGAAAGAAATAGGAACAAGATGATTTAATGTCTGACTATATTGCTGTCACTATACCTTCCAAATCCTAGTGTCTTTTGTAACTATATATATACATATATTTACATGTATAAGCCACGTATTGCTTGGTATAGGTCATACGTGAAGAAGACAGACTAGTGTTCTTTACACAATCAATAAAACTTTTCTTCTTAAATCTTTCTTGTTTACCAACCCATTATTATATTAGCATATCGTGATTCCCTTGCTTAACAACCCCTTTGTGGATGGTCTGGCGGTTAGGGCTTTCGACTTGCAATCTGTGGGTCGGGTTCAGTTTTTTCTCGTTGCGCATGCTTGCTCCTTTAGCTATGACTTACAGACATTATCTTTTGAGATTTAATAATGACAATATGAACTGGTATTGGAAAAATTAATTTTGATTTTTGAGTCTCTTTGTAATGGTTTTGTTTGGGTCTGAGTGTTCAAGACAAGGGCTAAGGCCTTGAAAACCTTACCATATAATCAGTTTATTATTTATTTATACTTTGAAGTTAACTGTCTACACAAAATAATTATGCTTTTTTTTTTAAATGACATTAAACAAAACAAAACTGAACCAGAAGATCGTATCAAGGAAAATGCCCTTCGCATAGAAATATGAGTCTAAACTAAGTACCCGTTAGAGAGTCATGTAGGAATCTTCATTAAAATCTAAAGCTTCATGGAGATCATTTCCATGAAATTTAAATAACAGCAAACTAATAAAGGGTAAATAATTATCTCACGACTGTGAACCCAAACACCGGTATTTGAATGTCCTCTAATGTCACTAATGACAACGTCACTACGTTTGCCTGGAAATACTGGCAATCCTATTTCCGCCTGTCGTCAGTCCATGCCACCAGGGTAAACTTACTGTCACATACATAACTCCGAGTAAGTGTACGTATGCATGATAATTTATACTTTTCCTTTTATTGAATCGTTTTATTCTATCACGTTGTAGTTTTTGGTTGATTATTCTTATAACATTTTTATATCGAATATTGTTTTTAGTAATTTTTCATATTATATCGCATATATTGACAGCCGTGAGGTCTCTGCGAGCGTTCGTCTGTCTCGTGTTTACGGCGATCGCTCCTCCTACACTTTGTTTGAAAAGCTGTGCACGCACACAACCTATAAAAAAATTTTCTTTTTTTAACTACGTGCGTTCAGGTGCCTTTTTGTTAACTTGTTTTAATTGCATTATATTTTACGGATGTTGGCTGAGTTGTATTTGTCTATGTGCGTATAATATTGCTTGTATGGCTATTCAAGACATTATATACATACATTTATTTATACATACACATTTACAACTATATAGTTGTAGTAAATGCTTTCACACGCGCGTACACGTATTACGGTTTCAGATACAATATCTGCTACATAGCTTATGAAAGGTTTTAAAAACAAAGTTTCGTTCATCCTAAACATCAAAACAGATTAAAAACAAGTTTTTTATCAGACAAAAGCCTTTATGTTTTTTTTATAGAAAACATAAAATCTACTAATAACTTGTAAAGTGTAACGACGCTACACAAATGACGCCAAGTCATGAGGCACGTACATGTGACCCTTTCTCTCTTACTATAGAATGCTTTACATTCGTCCACGCTTATATGTAGATTTAGATCATAATATAAACAGTTGTTAAATAATCATTGCGATATCTTTATACGAGTTATTTGTTGTTGTTGTTAGGCTCGGTGAACTTAGTAACAGGACAGTTATCTCGTTTGTTCATGCTATTCGAAAGACGCTTAACTACATACCAACACTATCAGCAGCTTTTCTCACTATATATTTATTTATCCAGTCCTTTTCCACATGTTCACTTCTTTAATTCCAAAGTTACAATAACAGAGGCCTGCGATGATTTTATTTAGAGTGATTCCTGTACGCTGAATCTACAAATGATATCCATTTTTTTTCTATCACGTACAGATTGTTCACAGTGTGAACTTAAATATTTGATGAGAGATTTGTACTTTCTAAATGATTCTTCAGAGATTTAGGGTCTAGACTTTGGAAAGAATTACTTTCTCCAGGGAAACACACTTTACTGGTATAAAAAATCGAGAGAAAAACTTCATATCATACTTTTCCCAAAAAAGTCCACTGGCTTATGCAGCAATATTTCTGGATTAATATCAATGCTGGGAGCTACAGTCTATAAACCAAGTGATTCCTTCACAAGAAGTCTAAAATGTATTCTTCTTCACAGTGGTAACATATATGTATCTGTTCTCATTGCTCATCTCAAACTTCTTAATAAGGTAATATACAAAGAATATATTTGTCTGCTTTGTGAAGACTTAAAAGTCCTTTGTGTGTTGGTGGGTTAACATTCCGGTTAGACAAAGTTTTTATGTTGTTTGTGTTATTGAGACAGCAGAGCAGGAAATCAGCACTGGTGATTGTTTCAAGTATCTATGTGGACAATTCCCAGCTCTTTCAGAAAAGCGAAAATTAAGAAAAGGATTTTTTGTTGGGCCTCAAATTAGTAAATTGACTTCGAAAACGAAAAGAGAGATTAACAGTCATATTATAACTCTTTTAACTGATTTTCGTAGTTGCTGGCTAGTTTGTCGCCGACATCTTGATCCGGTCTCATAGATTGAATAATCCCAACACGTTTGGGTGCTATGACAGCAAGTATTATTTCGTGAGATTTGATGATAACAAAAGAAACTGGTAATGGACAAAATTAATTTGATTTTTGAGTCTCTTTGTAACGTTTCTGATTTATATTAATTTCATCATTATTACTTTATAGTGCAAATTAAAATATCGTTTATTTAAAATTATTGTATTTTATAACTATTGATTTACAGATACACACTTAATATTTGTTTGCTTGCTCTGTTTGTTTTAGAGCAAAGCAACATTGAGCTATCTTCTGTATCCATTGCTTGTATATGAACCGCGGATTTTAGCATTGTAAGTTCGTAGACTTATTGGAGGGCACACACTTAATATAGTATTTTAAAGAACTAATCAAAGATGTTTGTATTGTTATTTTATTTAATGGTAAATAAATTCATCACTATTAATTAATTTTTACAGATTATTTAGAAAATGTTTTCAATTTTTATCAATTGTTTAAAGTAGGATCCATCTAATCAGTTTTATCCATTAATATTTAATCGGTTTGTACAACCAATTTGCAGGTGGAGAGATGTTTTGAAATATTGATATAATGTTGATTTTTTTTTATATACTGTTCTTTAACTTTTTGATACTTGGCAAAAATTATTTACATTCCAAGGTACAAACATTATATTTCCCCTTAAATACCATATTGTCTTTCTCTTTTTGCTTCTACTCCGATACCATCAGCTAGGACCTTCTAAACATACGTCCAGTGTCCAACCAGGGGCCATCTTTTGTCAGACGTTCTTTGTCTCCTTTAGCTATTTCTCACTATATTTCCTATTTTCAACCATTATCTCGAACAGTCCTATTGCTTTAATTGGAGATATTGTCACTCAGAACAATTTCTTATCTCAACAGAATCTCTTTTGGGATTCGTTTTCACTAGAAACATCAACCGTACCAAGTATATCTTTCTATTTTGAATGTATTTCTTATGGATATTTCTTTACTTTCTGGTTCATATCTACATGCCTTTTCTAATTAAATCTTCGTGTAAACTACTTCATACGTGCTCTGCAATTTGGCATGGTTGTAGAAGCTTGAGTACGATGTGTGAAAACGATCTTATATATGCAAATCAACAAGTCACATGAAAGCCACATCTGGTATAAAGTCACAATGGAACAGTATTTTGGCATTTTTTAACTTTCATAAATAATGTCATGCCACCGAAAATTGATCATTTTTGACACAAAATATTAATAAACTTAGATCACATGTGTTTGTATAAGAAATTTAGAATTTTGAAATAGGGATTTCCTTGTATTTAATGGCACTAGAAAACAAAGAAATATCAATCAACTTCAGATACCAGGGACATTTAAAAAGATACCTGCAACAACTAGTGCGTCAACCATGGTAAAAAAAAGTATAGCATCTTGTAACAGATAAAAGACAAAGGTCAGTAACAAAACCATTCACTTGCCTCAGACAACAGTATACAACATAATCAAAAAGGATCTCCATCTTGAAAAGCAATAAAGATTGTGTCCATAATGTACCTGTTTAATTGTCACATACCTCAAGCCGCTGAAGAATGAAATGGATATTTGAGCTATTTCATATGAACATGAATTGTCAAGTCACCATGCTTAGTGCCTATGAATTTCTATACAGTACTCTAAGTATTTTGAGGGTAAACCTTTTGCAATGTAAACTTCACTGTAGTGTATTACCAAAATGTATGTCACAAGGTAAAGCATAATCAGATGTGACAACATGGACTGTAATAGCCTGGTGATTTTTCAAAATTATTTTAATATTACGTACTTAACCACTGCATAAGGAAGTATGTGGTTGCTAAGACCAAAGTCACATCTGTACCATGACATTCTTTGTCATAAACAAATTCAGTTACTTGTGACTAGTAAAAGCAACATTAATCATTTACGTGAAATGCTAATTACCACCACTAGTTATTCATAAAACATTATATAGCATGATTATTTACCTGAAAGCAGTTCATAACTGATGTGGAATATATTTATTACCAACTAAAATATGAGATTCATCCAACACATTTCACCAGTAAAGCAATACTAAACAATATACAAATATTCTATCAGTTTATAGTTTCAAACTGTATTGCTCCAACAGGAAAGCCTTCCAATAGAAACGATATTTTTTTTATAATTTGAAATGTAATTTTTGTTCTCATTTACACAAAGTTGTACTGTTATGCATGTATGTTAGTTACCAAAAGTTAAACTTACGGTGGCCTTTATACAATTCTAACACTTATGCAATGCACAAAATGTATAATCCTTATTCAAATCGTAAATAAAGCGTGTGTACATGTTGTTAGTAAATATTCAGGAGTTGCTTCTACTGTGATATTATCATTCAACCTTAATTATGCCTCTTCTGCTCATGGAAATATTGACGTAATGTTTTGAATTGCGCAAAAATCTCAACAGCACTGACATTTTGGGATTACGACATCAATTATAATAATAGAAAAGTAGAAATGCGTGGTAACTTTAGACACTTCCTCTCACTCTCTTATTTCAGGTTTCTCTTCAAACCGACAATTAATTTTAAAACCAATAAAATTTAAAGGTACAAACATTTGTACAAATTACAATGAATAAATTTATGAAAACACATATATTAACAAAATAAAATAACGTACAATATTCACTCGATGTCAAGTCCAATGTGTTGGTCCCTTATCTTTTTTTCAGTCTTTCAGCAAATCTTCCATCATGGCAGTCAGCTTATGACTGCTTACTCTTGTTTCCTGTTTGATGTCTCTGGCTTTCAGCAGGGATCTGCACATGTCTGCCAGCTTAACTTGTACTTTCTCTTCAAGTTGGGACAGAGGCAAGCACACTTCCTTCTTCTTGTAATGGGGACATGTCTTATCCCCCAAGCAATCATCTCTTACTTTTTGAATAGAGAAATTTTCTGGGGGGGGAAATATTTGGCAGCTGGTAGCAGAGATGTTAAGAATGGTACCATTGGCTACGTCTGGGTAGTTTCTTATGTGGTGGTGGTCTGACTTAGCCAAAGGCAGAGATTCGTTACTTGATTTTGGCCATAGTCAAGATGGCTGTTCAGGTGTTTGCTCCCTTATTCACTTTAAATGTTTTTGCTGATTATTATGGTTTTGGTGTTGGCTGCTGGAATTACTGCCATAGTTGATGATTGTGCTGGTCAAGCTTTGACAAACATCTTGCATTTGCCTTCTCTTTTCAATATCAATTGCTACTAGAAGTGTTCTTAACTCTTTGAAGGTCTTCTTTAGAAAGTAGTGGTTCCACCATAGGTAAAACACATTTATTACCTTCCCTTCATGGTGTTAAAACACTCCTTAGCGGACACCTCAGGAAAAGTTGCTGAGGCCAAAATGACCACAGTTTCTCATTCTTCGCTAGTGGTGTTTCAAAATTTGCCAGGTGAGACTAAGTCATTGATAGGCTTGGCTCAACCACTGAGGCAGCACTTAGCCATCCTAAAGTGAGTTCTCATTATCTGTCTAATAATAGTTGAAGCTTTAGATATGTAAATCCTGAAAATTCAATGTGTCAGCCAACAAAGCACTTTTATCCATGAGGTCCACCGTGCGAAAGGTTACGCCAAGATCAGACATCTTCCGATCATCAGTAAAGTCTAGATCCTCACTGAACAAAAAATAATGAAAGAGTCATGATAGGTTAAAGTAAGTGAAACTCCAGCACGCACACATATACAAAGAACAATGAAAATCACCATTGTCGGCTTGATGACAAGATATCTAGAATGGTCATTCTTGAATAGTAAAAGTCTGGATTGAGATTACAAAGTCAAAGTAATTCCAATTTGTTGATTATTCACTCATTTATGTAGGTTGATAAAGTATCATAATTTATCAGTGTCAACTATTTCCTTTTCTGTAAAAAAATGTTCTTATAGAAAGCAATATACGGAATACCTTGGTAAGGGAAGCTTTTTACAAGAGTTACTTGTGCTCTTTCATTAACTGTCTATAGAACTTCATTTGATTTTGCTCGATCAGTACATTTGTAACCATGCTGCTCCATGTTTCCATTCATAGAAACAATAAGCACTTACTCCTTGACCTAGATCCATTTCCAACAATTCTATCTGGTTGTTGCTTAAACAGAACAAAAATAGATCTTACCAACATGAACTTACCTGAGTTAGCAGATGTCAACCTATACTTCTTAGCATTAAAATACACTAATGCTTCCCTCATTTACCTTTGAGACTTTCTCCCAGATATACGTTTACTGCTAGTTAAATGTGGTTTTTCACTATATTGAAGCTCCTTCCGCCCATTTCTTGTATACTTACATCTTAAAAAAACTGGGCATATGTAGCTTATATTTTTCTTATAGTATCTAATCTGCTTATTGTTAATTTCACATACTAATAATACTTTCTGCCACTCATAAAAATTTTTATTCTATCCCATCAAAATATTTTGCACTACTCTTGCTACAAAATAGAATATAAAACTGTGTTTTCACTTGAAGTGTGAGTCTCTCCATAACTCTTATCCATCCTAGCAGCTGACTGAGGCTACTCTTAGACATATCAATTACCAGGTTGGCTGTAGTGACTTGGTGAATAATAAGAGCTCACTTTGCTTCCTCATCTGACTTTTCGTAAATGGTCAGATATATAATGTGACAAACTCTTCTTCTCATTCTTGGTCGAGTCATCAAAGCTTCATCAGTCATTTACTGACTTGTCGAAGTCAATTCCTGAATGTGGTATGGGGACTCTTATGGAATGTTCTGTACTTTCAGTCACCTGTTCTGGGGATCTGAACATCCACCCACGTGTTTGCCGTGTGTGGCAACCTGTGAAGGGGAAAGAATCCTGGTGGTTGATTGGTGTCTGGGGCACTGAACCACACCATTGTGGCCCTGTATTCCTGTATATTGGCGGTCGTGGGTGGTCCCAGGGTCATCACTGATTAGACCTTGGATACGTTTTGCAGGCATTCCACTCTTTAAACAACATTTCTTTTCAATGGGCTCGTGCACATGCTCAACAAGTCGGATATCAAAGCCAAATGGAATCGTGGATTAAGTTTGCAACTAGTATCTCTTCTATCTCCAGTTTCAAAGTCATATGGGACAAGATTCGAAAGGTCAATGGAAGGTATGACTCCCGTACTCTTTCCATCTTCCTCTCGAGTGGACAGGAAGTTGCTTATTTACAGAATATTGTCATTGCTCTCAGGGAGTGCTTTACGTATCACTCCAGTGTTCCTCTTCCTTCTCCCATTTTATTGGTCATCAAGAAGGTGCAGAGTCATTGCCTCTTTCCTTTTGGGTTGATCATCTCTATGACAATAATCAACCCCTTATATTGGCAGAACTCAAGCTTTGTCTTCATCATTTTGACAGTACATTGTTTGGACTTTATGATGTTCACTATGATATACTGCGCCATCTCTCTCCTGCCTCTTTGGCTCATATTCTGGTTGTTTTGACCAGATATAAAAGGAGAAGGTTTTACCTGACGCTTGGCTCAATGCTATTGTCACACCTTTTTCTAAGCCTGGGAATGATCTCAAGATTCCGTCTAATTATCAACCAATTGCTCTAGCTAGTTGTCTCTGTAACCTGTGAATTCTCTTGACACTTTGAGACTTGATTTGACTTGAAACCTTGATCATGGAAGTCTTATTTAAGAGAGTACATCTTGTTATTATTTTCTGATTTTGAGAAGGTTTATGATACTTCCTGGAGGTAAAACATATTGCAGGCCCTCCATTCATATGGATTACATAGCCATTTACCTATTCTTATTAGTAACTTTTTAATTGACAAGCAGTTTCTAGTTCGCGTAGGTTTTACCCTTTCCCATTCATTCACACACACAATCTTGTTGTCCCTCAGGGCTATGTCTTGAGTGCCACCCTTTTCAGTATCAAGATTAATGCTATCGATACACTACTTCCACCTGGTGTTGCAAATGGGCTCTATGTCAATGACTTCCACATCTCATGTCAGCTGTCAAGCATGAGGTTTATTGAACAGCAGCTTCATACTGTCCTCAATCTCTTATTAAGGTGTACCATAGTAAACGTTCTTACATTTTTCTTTCTCCAAAGCTGTTTGCATGTACTTTTTGCCATAAACGGTGTTTACATCACCATCCATTCCTCAGTGGGCTGTACCCTTTTGTAATAGATGGTCTGAAATTCTTTCTTTTGGTCTTCTACTCCAAGCACAATAGGCTGAATTGGGTCTATCATTGGATGACATTGTTGTCTCCAGTGATCAGCTCGTTCCACTATGAATTATTACCATTCCCACCTGTGACCTTTCTTTGAGTCATTTGAACAAGGTGGATATTCCCGATTCGTACTACCATCTACTTTTTTGGCAAATATCTTTGAAACCATTCTTCTGTTCCCATTTTTATAGGTGGTTCAAATCAGGTAACCCTGTGGTCTCTTTCGTGGTTTGTTGACTCAGTGATTGCTTGTATGATCCCCTTTACAGTTTCTGTTTACTGATGATATATGTGCTACTTTTCTTGCCCTGGGTCGCATAAAAGCTATCTAGTACATTGATTGTACATTTACACTGGCTTTTTTAGCTTTTCACAGGTCCTAGAATTACTTAAAATTAGTTTTAATTTGTTTTCATCTATATTCAACAACAGTGTGCCCACTTTTCACTGTATTTTTTTTTCAATCCAGTATTTCTAGATATCTGGCCATGTCGGTATTTGTGGGAAAGAGCTTACTGGTACAGCAGCTAAGTCCATCTCCCCTAGTGCGGCTACAGCCTTGCCTGATACATTTATGAACTATGGTCCTGTGATCAAGTCATGGTTTTAGGTCAGTTGACAGTCAGCTTGGAGTAAGTAGCTTCACAACAATTTTTTTTCAAATTAAATCTACTGTTTTGTTCGGCTGTTTGGATTCTGAAAGGGTCAGAAGGAAGAAGTTGTTAGGCTCGACTACACATTGGTCACAGTTTTTAATTTTTCATTTTCTTTTATCTGTGGCTCATCCGCCAATGGATAGTCTTTGTGACACTCAAACCACAATATCCTAAGTTTTACTGACGTACCGTCGTTACAACCGTGAGCGACAGCACCATTTTAAACATCTGCTTTAATGGACTAACCGCTGATGTTTGATTGTGTGATTGACGATGGCAACATTCTCCAACTTAATTGTGTTTTTAGCTGTTTACAGACCTTGACCTTTTTAAGTCCACTTGAGTTTTTCGTAGTTTTTGACATTGTTTAGCTTTTAACTTTGCTTCATTTTACTTTCCCAATAGTTTTACCTTTTGCTTTTGGTGGTGGTTTGGAGCAGATAGCCACGTTGCTTTGCGTCAGTAAACCCCAATACACAACCAAGCTTTAGGTGTAGAATCATATACGACGTATACTGGGAGCGAAACGTCTTGGTTAACATGGATATATTTGATAACCCACTTGTTAGTCTATGTTCAGTTGCAAAATAAACCATCGTGGAGTAGATTTGGCAGGAAATAACAAGTTTGGCTTGACAGTCTATACTAAACGATCCATTACACTATCAGACTGAAAGTGGTAAGGTGAAGAGAGCATCGTAACCATACCCAATGTTTTCTCAAACTTGGAGAAAAGTTTGCTTTTAAGTCCAGCTCTATTATCCACAAGGATCTCTTTAGTTGTTCTGAAATAGGTTACCCAGTTACCCAATACTATACTTGTACATAAGCCATGAACTGTACAGGTATGTGGACCAATAGATAATCCTTTGTCCACTTCGTGAAGAAATTGGTGGCCATAAGTATAAACAGATAGCCTCATTATGTCTGTGGAAGTAACCAAAGGCTATCCACTATAGAGGAGAACCAACAATTCTTTTCTAAACTTTACTCATTTAAGGTGGCCCTTTTTCCTGCGTGATACACATCAACAGTGTTCACACTAAAACTGAAAATTTGGCTTTAATGCAGCCAGGAAATCACCACTTAGAATGAGAACAAGCACATGTAACATGATCAGTCTTTTGTGTTATGCAAAATCTGGGTAATCTTTAAAGCTTTAAAGTCTACTAACTATAAGACAAGGTGGAAATTAACACATGGCGATTAGTAACAGTAGTACATCACATAATCTATGTTTCTTAAAATGAGCTATTTGCACTTTATCTTAGTACAAAGCAAGAGGTGGCCACTCTATGTATGGATCCTTTATTCTTGTTAAGGTTCTGGGAGTATTAATCATGGTATCTACCCACTAGTTAAATATCCTACTATATATGGCTTGTCATCAATATGGCAAAAATAGCCTAAACTTCCATATAAGCACCAAAACACAGCGAACTTCTCCTGAATTCAGATGTTGGGAGATAAACCTCATTAATCATGGTATCTACCCACTAGTTAAATATCCTACTATATATGGCTTGTCATCAATATGGCAAAAATAGCCTAAACTTCCATATAAGCACCAAAACACAGCGAACTTCTCCTGAATTCAGATGTTGGGAGATAAACCTGTTGAGATTACTCCCTGTGCCACTTTGAATTCTTCACGAAGAGTAATTGTAGTAAGGGATTTGAAGAACAACCCCGAGTCTAACCATTGCACTGTTTCTGCTTTTAAGTCCTAAATGTACACGGTGACATTTCCTTAACTATGAAGCTTCTTTAAGCTTTCATCGTAAAAGAACGGAAATAAAAGGCAAGACACACGCCAGCAAAAACAGCAGACTCCACAAAAAGATGTCATGTTGTCGTAGCACCAACATTTTTACTTCCCATCCACTTTAAGGTATACACAGTCCTAATTTAGCAATGTAAAACTAGAGGAGAGACATATAGTTAACACAACCAACCTTTGAACTACTCTTTTATCAACGAACTGTGGGATTGACTGTTACGTTGTAATGCCCCCACGACTGAAAGGGCGAGCATGTTTGGTGGAACAGGGATTCGAACCCGCGATCCTCTGCTGCTAGTTAATTTCTCGAATCTCCTGTTACACACATAGTTGATTTACCTTTGATGCTCTGTATACACAAGAATATCAAACCCATTTTTATCAATTTAATATTTTCAGCGACAAAATCATAACATATTAGTTTTAAAAGTCCAACACACTTGATTTTGAAACATAATATTTCTCTTCTTCGCACAATGCCAAGAAACATTTCTCTAGAGGTAAGTTGCTTAGTGCCTTCTCTGTTTTCAAATTAAGTGTTTGAAACGTTGTTAGAATTCATGAAAAACTTAGAAATACAGTTACAAACTACTAGCTAAACTAACAACAATTACCGTAGCTAGTTTCCCTAGTTTATAGAATGTCGCAAATAATCCCCGCTGTGGCGCTTCTGAGGCATTAGAATAGTAAGTGTAATAAAGTATAGTTTTAAAAAAGTTGTCCAACAGAAATAAAATAATAGTTTCAATTTTTTAAAATGTAACAGAAATAGTAATATTTTCATTTGTAGTGAAAATAATCGTATAAAATGATTACACATAAATATAAAAGCTAGCAAACCTGTGGGCTTGTGGCCCACACTTACAGGGTTGCTATAACACAGATTTAATTTATTTATCTGAGTTGTAAACGTTAAGAACTAGTAGGTCTACTTATTAACGAGTTCTGGTGTAATTCAGTGCCACATCTGTTTCGTAAAATACCCGGATTCCGTAAGGAGTTTGGTGAAAAGTTTTTCCTTTGTGCAAATCTCGGGGCCGATACGATTCGTTGGCACCATTTAAAGGTCGGTGTGACCAGAGGCTTAGGAGAAGCTACGTGACACGCACACTTAATATTATTATATAGATGTGAAGGATAAATTTGAGCACATTGAATAAAGAAATTTGCAAGAGCACCCTCTACCGGACCTACTGCTAGCCTAGATGGCAGCATGAAGAGACACCTGTGCTGCAAGAGGTAATAAGTGTGTAGCAGGCTGGGGGGAGTGATGGCATATGTTAAGTCTAACATAAAAGTCAAACAAACTAAAAATAATGAAGTGTTAACAGAAGGAATTTTGAGTTTTTATATATATAAGCAAGTGATACAATTGCTATTTATAGATCGCAAAGCCTTACAATTAATAGTTCTTAAACGAGTAAGACATTATATTAACGGGTAGCAAAATTAAGTGCCATGTATGTTGTTGATGTAATAACTGATGAATTAGATGAAAAATATTGTGCTAATGAGTATATGGATTTAATCATGGTGTTTGACTTTGAATGAAGCGATCAAAGAAACAAACCACTCTGTATAATGTTTAAGTAATATGAGTTACAGAATTTGAATTAAATGTAATTTTTTGTTTGTAGTTAAGCACAAAGCTACACAGTGGGTTATCTGTGTTCTGCCCAGGTTTCTGGTGTTGCAAGTCCGCAGACATGCTGATTTGCCGCTAGGGGGCCAATGTGAATGTAACATTTATAGAAGTACCAATAGCAAGTTATTACCCTGCAGCAATAATAGTAAATATTGAAGGAAAACTGCATATTGATATAGATAAAGAAATAAATATTTTCTTGAAGAAACTGTTTTTCAAATTTTGAAACAAAATGTAAGTAAAATAAATTGGGGGAAAATGTATACTTACACAATAATTATTGATGCTGGTAATATATTTATAGAAATATTAATTATAAACGCAAAGTCAATACATAAAAGAGTTACAAAAACATATTTAGGAAACCATAGATTACTAATGAAATAACAAGAGTGGTAAAAAGTGAGGTATAATGTATGTAAAGTATTTGTAAAAATGTTCTTAATAAATGTTACGAAAGGCCTGGCATGGCCAAGCGCGTAAGGCGTGCGACTCGTAATCTGAGGGTCGCGGGTTCGCGCCCGTGTTGCGCTAAACATGCTCGCCCTCCCAGCCGTGGGGGCGTATAATGTGACGGTTAATCCCACTATTCGTTGGTAAAAGAGTAGCCCAAGAGTTGGCGGTGGGTGGTGATGACTAACTGCCTTCCCTCTAGTCTTACACTGCTAAATTAGGTACGGCTAGCACAGATAGCTCTCGAGTAGCTTTGTGCGAAATTCCAAAAACAAACAAACAAACCAAAAACAATAAATGTTACGGCATTAGTTTTAAAGAGTATACGAACAGAATTAATGAGTAACCAAGAATGTGGAAAACTCTTGTTTCTTTTTAATGTAAAAGAAATGTAAAAGACTAACTGATAGAAATAATAAAGATTTAATATTTACCTGATTGTGCAGATTGTTGCAGACGAAATGACAATGAAGTTCTTATACAAGCACATTTATTGTGCACGTGAAACTTTTAGTGTCATAAATTTACTTTGACCTTAAGAATTATTTATTTCTCTTTCGTACAATCATATAATCAGTGATCGGTTGTTTCATGACAGGATAAAATCAGGAAAATGACACATAGTGATGAAAAAGATATAATTTACTAAAGCTACTTTGTCTCAGATACATATTATTATTTAAAATATTGTTATCTATAAGAAATAAAAAGTTATCACTTGGAAATAAAAAAATAACATTTATCTTAATAGAAAGAAGAATTAATAAATATTATTCCAATAGTTTAAAAGGTGACTGTGCGTATTTTTGTTATTTGATACTGAAGTATTTTAACGTTTTTCTTTAAGTATGAAATATGAAATAACTAAAGGTACGAGTGATATAATTTTGCTTAACTATAAAATACGGATGATTTATTCAAGTTAATAAACCCAATTATTGTTAATTTTAATTCAAATGTGAATAAACAAACTACTGAATTATGAACGCTATTGACTTGGATGAGCTAAACATCTACATAAATTATTTTGGCCCGGCATGGCCAGGTGGTTAAGGCACTCGACTCGTAATCTGAGGGTCGCGGGTTCGAACTCCTGTCACACGAAACATGCTCGCCCTTTCAGCCGTAAGGGCGTTATAATGTGACGGTCAATCCCACTATTCTTTGGTAAAAGAGCAGCCCAACAGTTGGCAGTGAGTGATGTTGACTAGTTAATTTCTCTCTCTAACTTGTCACTTTAAACTTAGGACGGCTAACGCAGATAATCTTCGAGTAACTTTGCGAGTAATTAAAACAACAACAACATACAGATCCGGTAATTAAAAACAACAACAACAAACAGATCCGTCTTTCCGTGGCTCCACTTAGTTTTATATTCAGCTTTATTTTGCCTTCAATGGCGTAACGCTAAGCCTAAAAGCTTAAAGCACTAAATTCCAGCAGTGAGCGTAGCTTTTATATGTTTATTAACAACATATAAACAGTTTTATTTTACACACTTTATTTCATATATAGTGTTTCAAACTGTATATTAATCGATGTGAATTATTTTCTTACTTTGTTATCTTATCAACTTACTTACCAAACCGGATTCTCTAAACATTGACTTACTAGAACTGCATTCGTAACCATAAAAGTCATACGAAACCAAACTGAATTCTTTAATTGTTGACTTATTACACGACCCCGCATGGCCAAGTGGTTAAGACACTTGAATCGTAATCTAGGGTTGCGACTTCGAATCCCCGTCACACCAAACGTGCTTTTTCAACTTTGAGGGCGTTATAATGTACGATCAATCCCACTATTATTTGGTAAAAGAGTAGCCCAAGAGTTAGCGGTGGGCGGTGATGACTAGCGGCCTTCTCTCTAGTTTTACACTGCTAAATTAGGGACGCCTAGCGCAGATTAACCTTTCTGTAGCTTTGCGCGAAATTCTAAAATAAAGAGGGGCCTGGCATGGCCTAGCGCGTTAAGGCGTGCGCTTCGTAATCTGAAGGTCGCGGGTTCGCGCCCGAGTCGCGCCAAAACATGCTTGCCCTCCCAGCCGTGGGGGGCGTTATAATGTGACGGTCAATCCCACTATTCGTTGGTAAAAGAGTAGCCCAAGAGGTGGCGGTAGGTGGTGATGACTAGCTGCCTTCCCTCTAGTCTTACACTGCTAAATTAGGGACGGCTAGCACAGATAGCCCTCGAGTTGCTTTGTGCGAAATTCCAAAAACAAAAAACAAACTAAAATAAAGAAACAAAGTTGCTACAACTGCCTTTGCAATCATAAAAGTCGTAAGATACTTATCGAACCGGATTCTTTAATCGTTAACTTGCTACAACTGTCTTTGTAACTCTCAAAGTCGTAAGATATTAGTTGCTATGATTTTCAACAAAATCAACTAATATTAACATGGAAATGACAAAAAATAGCTCTGTCACCTCTATCAATTTAAAATATTAAAGAATTATGACAATGAATAACAGTTCTTTTCACACAAATTAAGCCTACTTTATCATTGTTAAAGGGATGTATTATTTCTATGAATGTCAAAAGTTAGTTTACGCTATTGACAGTTAATTAGCATTTCATGAGCAAAATATAAAGCATATAAAGTTCAGCATGTTGACATAATGCACGTTGTACATGCGGCATAATGGTAAGTGCACGATCTGTGAATAGATTATGGATTACACATAAATCATTAAATAGATATTTATCTTCCAGAAAAGACATAAAACAGAAATTACTGTACTTGTTTGAAATGATAATATTGTATTTTGGTTGGTTTTATATTCACACAGAAATCTTAGGTCACGTTACTCTGTCAAATACACAAAAATCAAATTCTACATAATTAATAAAACAATCCTTTTTTCTCTGTGTTGTCAGTCGCTGTTAATACCACTAAATGTGTAATTCGCCAATAAACAAAGACTTAATTCTTAAGTTTTGGTAAGTGTAAGATGTTGTTATAATCCCTTTCACCCACCTAACCCCTCCGTTCGCAGGCTCTCTCAAAAGGCACCAATGTGCAAAAAACACAGGCTGCGCCTACGTCATATTTCTCTCTTTTTACTCTTACTTTTGCGTTTCAATAATAATAAAAAAAAAGTGGATCTGGGAGTTCCGACCACCCGAGATCACGAGTGGTACCACTTCCCAGTTGACCCTAAAGGTCAACTCATTCTGTGGGGTCTGTCGTGGCGGGACTGCTAACGACATTTAACTGACAATCTTAAACAAACTTTGTTCTTCTTGATGAATCGTTAATAGAAACTAGCGCCAGTAAAAGAGTGGCTGGCTTCCTGTTCGACGGGGTGTCAACCTCGTCTCCAAACTAATTAGATATATTCGTATTGTAGGGGGGGTGGTATCCCCTGTTCCTCTCTCTTATTGACTGATACCATCTTAACCACAGATTCATCTATTATGAAATAAATGAGCCCAGTAATAAACGCAGGTCACAGCTATTATTCGGTATGTATAAAAACTTCTTAAAGACCAACTTCCCACAAAGTTATTAATAAACTAAAATGTCTCATAACTTTTAAAGAACTGTCAAATAAATTAGAAACTCCCCATAGCGCTTCTTTTAATTGAATAAAACCTTATCTGAAATGACCACAAAGTTTAGCTAAACTATATAATTTATTGTAAATAATTATATATTAATAAGAAAATGATTAATTATTACCTCTTACTCAGTCTCTTGTTTGAAACGTAGTTTATGTGATTCAAACGATTAAAAAAATGCTAATTATTGATTAATCACGTTGATTGATAGTGATGGTCCAAACTATTGATACTAACATTTTCATTAAAGGTTGAAAAACATGTTTTGTATTCATGTGTTATATTAGTTATCATGGTAAACCATAATAACAGTTGTAATATCAAGGATACATCGTTAGTTTTGGAACATGTCATATTCTGGAGGCATTTTCTTACCCCTAATATTATAACGACATTTATTAGATATGAATATGTTTGAAGACTTCTGACCTTTTTCTTCAAGCATTGCTTTTGATTATTATTGCTACCTTTCAATTGAATTATCATTAGGACTTCTAAATTCATAACCTTTAGGTTACCATCTCCATATAACCTTTTTCAGCACTGAAAATCTATAGTTTGGTTCATTAGTGAGCTGAAACTCAAAGCTCATTGCATGAGGATCCAAAATGTTGGAATACTGTTCCTTCCTCCTAATACCCCCAGTTTGGAAAATATATCCAAGTCACGAAAAAATGTCCTCACATCATTGTTGATTGCACATCAAACTCATAGTTACGTCTCCAGCATAACCTCCAACACTGCTTCCAGGAGCTTTGTTTGGCTTCCTAGGTTTTATGTATTTTGCAAAGTTTGAACACATGACTCTGATTACACGTAAATAAAAGAAAAGTTTCGGTTACACAATTTTGTGAAGACAGTTGTGTTTTTTGTTGTTGTTGTTATTGTTTTTGAAGAGTTTATTTGCAAACTCTAAAACTGTGCGTATTCCGTATCTTCACGTTTATTTCTAAGGCGATGTTCAAAACAATTTCAATTTTGAATTCTTCGAGTAGTGCTAACTCTAGGTCTGGATTTTGTTTTTCATCTTCTCGGCATTTAAACTCCAGTTTTAACAACATGTTCTTTTGCTGTTTGAACTGCGATCTTCGAAACACGTTTTGAATGATACATCGTGGAGATTTATCTTTATTTTACAAATCAGTAATTCGTACTTCTTTCTCACTGTGTGATTTTTCTTTCTCGGTGGCTCAGCAATCCGGTTTTCATACCCGCTGTGAGCAGACCACTGGTTACCCATTGTGCAGCATTGTGCTTAATAACAAACAAATAGTATCAGACATGTTGCAAATTATTTATGGATAATGCTATCGCCTCATTGATCGTGAACGGGGAAGAGTTAATTGGCAATTTGAAATGTATATAAAAATAAAATATCGTTAGAATATTTTGCATCAATGAATGAAGTCACACAATCCTAATAACTGGATGTCATTGTGATATAGCTACATTTGAGTGATGTAGCTGTTTAAATTAACGAACTCAAAATGAAAACAAAAAACGTTGTAATCAAAAGACAACCAGATGAAGCCAACTCACATGTTGTGTGAGCATGTATATCTTAGTAAGAGAGGTATTCCCATCAATGAACGTCTATCAGATTAAACCTGTACTTGTATGTCAAACCTGTGACATTAATTGAAAATTAAGAGTAGTTGTGGCTGCTAAAATCCACAGTGTAACTCAAATGGACTACCAGTTCAACAACAATAGCCATTTAATTATTATTTCAACATGATCTGTTTGCGTAAGTGAAACATGAATTTAAAAAAAAAAAAAAAGTGAAAACGTTTACATGTTGAATTTCATGTTCTAATTGTGAAACGGTAAAATAGAAAGAGAACTTTGCTTTATCACATGACACGGGGCCCGGCATGGCCAAGCGTGTTAAGGCGTGCGACTCGTAATCTGAGGGTCGCGGGTTTGAATCCCCGTCGCACCAAACATGCTCGCCCTTTTAGCCGTGGGGGTGTTATAATGTGATGGTCAATCTCACTATTCGTTAGTAAAAGAGTAGCCCAAGAGTTTACGGTGAGTGGTGATGACTAGCTGCCTTCCCTCTAGTCTTACACTGCTAAATTAGGGACGGCTAGCGCAGATAGCCCTCGTGTAACTTTGCGCGAAATTCAAAAAACAACAAAAACAAAACATCTTCAATGTACTTTATAGTTAATAAAGCTATTTTCAAATGTGCTTATAACGTTTGTGCTTGCCTATATGAAATAAAAAAAAACTTCATTCGGGTGTTTAAAGATATTTTTAATAAAGCAAAAAAATCCACAGGTTGAAAATTTACAAAACTATATACGTGTTTTAGTCATTAGTACCTGTTACTCGTTTGAATATTTACCCACTCAATGTGTTTCAAGGATTGTCTTTTCTGAACGATCAATCATTGGACAGTTTGAATTATTGGTAAGAGTAGAATGCTAGAAATAGACATTTATTTTTCTCATCTTTGGTAAGATTTTGACTTGAAGAATAACTGAATAAAAACAGTTGAAGTAGAAAGAGCAATATCTATCAGTAAACTGAGTTGTCAGTTTATTAGTTAAAAAGAAATGAAACAACATTTGATGTGATTAATTTTTTTTATTATGCTTACCAAAATGAGTGATTTGGTTATATACATACAAATTAACAAAATCATTTTCGACATAATATTATTTACACCTTGGAGGCACTCTCTCTTGAGTGTTTATATACAGTAAATATGCTATTCCTAGCCTACGAAGTAGATAATTTCATCAAAGATGGAAACTAATAGGGCTTCAAAATCGTTTCGTCTTTCAAGCGAAACTTAATCAAGCTTTGCTCCAATTTACAGAACTTTTTTGTCAGATAATCAGTTACCATAGAAACGAGCTTTCGGTTATCTAAAATACTGAATCTTGAACTTAGCAAATAGCACGTGCAACATGAAGCTTTTAATAAATTCTTAAGTCATGTTTTATGCTACAGATACGTGAATACACAGACATCACGTGCACTGTTAGTTTAAGGCTATATTCTGTGTTACACCTGTATACCAGAAAGACAATTAATATCGTATTTAAGTGAAGATTGTAGTGTTCAAGGCATATACAATATACAATAAATTTTGATCTGTATTGTGCACGCCTTTCTTTGTACGAATGGGTTTTATAAGAGAAGAAGTGTTTTTTTTTTTCGTGATATCACTAAAACATAAAGCTCAATTACGTAAATAGTTGATGTACTGATTCATTATTATAAGCTTTATATCTTATATGTGCTAATTAATCCGATTTTGACCTTTACATGAAGAAGTTAGGTGTTTAAACTGTAGGTTTAAGAAACTAACGAAACACATTTTATAGCATAAAAAATTAGGGACCACTCATTCAAGTATACAAAACACATTAATAGCCTCCCAATCACTATTAAATGTCCCTTTTCAGCTTTTATATGATATACCACACGCTTGTTAGTCAAAAAAAGAAGTCTTCTGGGATGGAAATTATACAGTTATCCTGTGACAAATGAAGGATTGGTAACACTTTTCATTTTTAAAGTCAATCTGACACGTGCTCAATCACGGCCCCAGTGAGTTTTGTATAAAGATTTGTTTGGGGGAACCAGTTTAAGATGCACCACGTGATTCCCAACGAACTGTTATCCAAAACTCATTGATTGTGAAGAGTCAAAACACGAGTGCATATCAGCGCCCCCTGCCGTCTATATTAGGGTATTTATACGAGAGGCTAGACCACTTATAATAAATTTTGTGCCTCTTTAAAATTAAAACTTTACTTTTTGTCAACATTTAGAAATGTTGTATGTTGCGTTGCAAAACTAGTACTTAAGACTATCATTCTTCATTGGAATGAAATACATCTTGATTTCCCGGAGGGTAAAAATTCGAATTTTCTTTGATCCACCGATTATTTTCTTTTTTTGCATTATTGTGTTAATATTACTAAAATTAAAAAGTTCCGATATTTAAAAAAGGCCCAAAATTGCGCTATCCTGACCCTGCTTATTCGAATAATATTTTTCATATTAACACGTTTTTGAAACCAGTAGAAGACGTTGAGTTTTTGAGGAAACAACTGTATGAATTACATTTAATTGACTCCAGTGTTATCGGGAGTTTGTAAAAAGATCGAAATGAAGATTCCATAAATATATAATCGTTTCCTTGTCTTGCACGAAAAACCTCAGTAAATCTGAGAATGAACATTTAATTACTTTGTTCCAAGCTCTATTTATTACTCATAATCAAAGTAAATTAAATCTCTGTTTGTTTACTTCAGCAAAAAAAAACAATTATTTACAAAACATTTTTCACTGATCAGTTTACCGTAAAGGCTAAACCTGGTGTATGGCACAGCCTATTGCACAATAAATACGTATTAATATTTCAAAAGTGCATATCCCTCGAGACAATGCTTTTTGTTATCACTTACATCACCATAGAATACATATATCGAGAAATCTCTTGCGGTTTATTATGTACGTTTACAGGTAAATTCTAGTCTACCAATAAATGACTTAGACGATTTAATTCATTTAGCGTGTGTGTGAATAAAACTACAAGACTTTTGGTGAAGAACAAACTTGTACAATTTTATAATAGCAAAACTATTGTTTTCCTTATAATATCTAAATAGTTCCTTCACGGTTTATATACATATTAAACTTAGCTCAACACAAATCATGGTACGCAACTAGTCTTTCCAACACGAACATAATCACTGTTTCCTGTAAATTAATGTTAGGCTAGACTGGAAACATTTTACATGACCAAGGTCAAACATCCCAAAAAGAACTTGCTTGCTACGTAAAATACGAAACTGTATAAAGAATAAACGGTTTAATAAGTCGTTCTTTACAAACAAACAAAAATCATTTTGTGACTTCGTTGTTTGGGCGATATATTCACGTGGAATTGCTCGAATCTCCGTCTTCGTCGCCCTCGTTACGGACGGGAACGGTACTGTGGTCATACAGGCCTTGCGCCATTAGTTGTAGAGCTAGTGGATTTTTTTCACAGTTGGCCTTTTTAATTTTAGCGCGCTTGTTTTGAAACCAGATCTTAATCTGGGATTCTTTCAGTTGAAGCTTTTGCGCTAAATCTTGACGCCGTTTCTCCGTCAGATATCGATTCTCCTGAAACTCCTGCTTTAAACGGGCCAACTGGTCTGCGGTGAAAGCGGTTCTCGGCCGCTTCTCGTCCGGAGATTTCTTTTTAGTTTTCAGCTTTCGCATCCGGGGTCCTGCAACACATAGAAAAATAAAAACTAAATTTAAAACTTTTTAACTCAGAGTTTATTAACCCATCAATTGTCAACAAAATAAACAAAACTCTCGGTAGAGGAGAGGTTTTTTTTTTGTTTTTTTTCAAGTCACTCCTCTGTGTTAACTCTGCTGGAAAACAGATGATAGTCTGGCATAGAATACTTAGATTCAACGACTGCGTTATTCATAGCTGGTAAATACTACGTTTATATTAAGACTAACAAGCTGTCCAAAAGTTGTTGTTGATTATTTATTTTTTCTCGGATTCCTCTGGTTCAACTTCCAAAATTATTCATGGGCGCCTCAGGTTTTGGCATTTAAACTAAAATGACAATGTCAATAAAACATCGCTCGACGAACAAGGAGCACAGTAGTTCGACGCTGTGATGCCCATCGCAGTGAGAGACGTAATGTACAAATTCGCGGACCCAACCAGCTTAAAATGGGTCCACGGAGACTCTCCTTGAAAGTACATTCGTCTCTTGTCATCCTGCAGCCTACATACCACTGTGGGTGGCATGTCTCACAGCGTCACGCGACAACGATCAACCCTACCCTACACTATCCCCTTAACGAGGGGATTTTTTTTAGTGCGTCTTAAAATCTCTCAATCCTGTCATTTTAACACTGACTCAATTAACCAATTAACGTTGTCCACGTGTATTTAGCTTTGGGCAGGAAGTAGTGACGTGTACAAACACATACACATATCTATATGATATATATATATATATACATATCAGAGTTAATTACATACAAATCATGTTAAACAACACACAAGTATGAAGTTAGTATGCCCATATGCGCTATGTTAACATTCAAGCACAGTTCCAGAAAGATATTGAAACCATCTTGGTTTATTTTCAAACAGATGTGTATTCTTATTAATCGCCACCTAGTGGCGCAGCAGTATGTCTGCGAACTCACACTGCTAAAAATCGGGTTTCAATACCCGTAGTGGCCAGAGCAGAGATAGCCTATTGTGTATTTTGTGCTTATTTTTAAACAAACACATGAGAATAGGTATCCTGTTCCAAGCTTTAATATCAAAACAAATAGTATTTTACTTCCTCTGTTATGTAAAAAAAAAAAAAAAATCACATTGGTTTGGTTCTATAATCGTTAGCGTGTGTCTCACCATCGTTGTTTGTTTTGAGAATTTTTTTGCGCAAAGCTACAGAAAGGGCTATCTGCGCATAGCCACCCCTCTTGCGATGCTCTTCTATCTTAACAAATAGTGGGGTTTCATTTTCACTCTAATAATCAATCCGCAGCTCCCAAGTGTGTCTGTAGCGCGTTGTTAGCCCAAGAAAGTTACTCAGATCACAGTCCAAGCACGCTAACCAATGGGTCACGCCCAGCCCATGTGTGTCAGGAGTGTTTTCAAGTACAAACTAACGTTTTTTATTTCCCCACTGATAGTGCTCAACGAATGAAATGGTAAGTCCACTTGATTCGATTTTTTTTTACTGAAACTTAGCGAGTTGTTTACTTCTACAACTTGTGATATATAAAGAAACTCAGTCTGAGATTACATCGGAGCAGAAATGATGGTTCTCCTCACAAATTGACAAGAACCTGCGTTGCGTTAAACTTACAGAATATTATTTCGTACTTAAAATGGAACATCGTAGTCTACACTTTCATCCGAAAAGGGCCCGGCATGGCCAAGCGTGTTAAGGCGTGCGACTCGTAATCTGAGGGTCGCGGGTTCGCATCCCGGTCACACCAAACATGCTCGTCTTTTCAGCCGTGGGGACGTTATAATGTGACGATCAATCCCACTATTCGTTGGTAAAAGAGTAGCCCAAGAGTTGGCGGTGGATGGTGATGACTAGCTGCCTTCCCTCTAGTTTTACACTGCTGAATTAGCCCTCTAGTTTTACACTGCTGAATTAGGGACGGCTAGCACAGATAGCCCTCGAGTAGCTTTGTGCGAAATTACAAAACAAACAAAACAAACATCCGAAAAGCTGAATATTAATTTATTAAATGGCCCGGCATGGCCTAGCGCGTAAGGCGTGCGACTCGTAATCTGAGGGTCGCGGGTTCGCGCCCGCGTCGCGCTAAACATGCTCGCCCTCCCAGCCGTGGGGTGTATAATGTGACGGTCAATCCCACTATTCGTTGGTAAAGAGTAGCCCAAGAGTTGGCGGTGGGTGGTGATGACTAGCTGCCTTCCCTCTAGTCTTACACTGCTAAATTAGGGACGGCTAGCACAGATAGCCCTCGAGTAGCTTTGTGCGAAATTTCCAAACAAACAAACAAACAAAAATTTATTAAATAAGTATACAGAATTGTTTTGTTCTAAGTTACCTTCTTTTTCTTTATTATTCACTGGTGAAATTTGTACAAAAAGTTTCCTTAATCCTTAAGATTTTCTAAAGCGTTTATTTTCCCATTACCTAAACTATATGCATAACACTACATTTCTGGCTTCGATCTCTCTGGCGACTACAGTGAAACTAGCTCACTGCGCATCTTTGCGTTTGAACGAAAACAGACATTATTTAATGTTTGTTGTTTTTGTTTTAACCCTAATCCAACATACCGTGTACACATATTCAAAATTTTTGCCCCTTCCCCTGTGGTACTGCGGTACGTCTGCGGACTTACAACGCTAGAAATTGAGTTTCGATACCCGTGGTGGGAAGATCACAGATAGCCAATTGTGTACTTACTGCTTAATCACAAACAAACAGATCAAAATAGTTTTTTTCTTGATTTTCGTTAAGACCAATTCGTAGAGACGAAAAAAAAATTGCCATAACATTTCTGAAGACTGTGATATGGAAAAAAAAAATCAGTATTGAGAAACTAAACATTTCTACACTGTTTCTTAAAAAAATGCTAATAAGAAAGAAATTTATATATAGTACAAAGTTATGTTTTGTTTTTAATTTTACTCCTCCAGAACGTCATTTTCCCAATTTTTTTTTCTCAGTATAACACTTTATAGCTTGTACATTTCTTTAATAGTTAGTATTTTCAATGTCATCTAGCACTCCAAGTTTCAACCATAGCAGTTTTGGAACTATTGACTAAAGGGTAGCTAATCAGTCATTGGTATTCCCTGTTTATAAGACTATACTTAACCGAATAGCAGAATTAATTATCACGATTGCAAAGCTGTCATAACTGAAAGTGCATAGCGTGCTCGGTGACACATCACAACTCGAACCTTCACACCTTTTAATCTCTTCTTCCACGTACTAACAGCTAGACTAGACCATTCCCGCTGGTTATATTTTTTTAAGCATTAAACAGTGCTTTCTTTACGTCTTTGTCATCTAATGTCATTTTTTTTACCTGTTTGGATATAAAACGTATACTTTATTTGTTTATTATTATTACACCAATTCATTCAAGATATTTTCAACTTACTTATACCTCGTTTATATTAACCGTACGCTAAATTCGTTAGAAAGAATCAAATAATGCTGAGCTAGTAACGAGAAGACAAAATTAATGCAAAAGCCTAAGCATTTAAAATACAAAAATAGTTTACAGTAAAAAAATCTATAAAAATTGAATAATCATATGGTAACACAATTGTATGGTAAAAGTAGAATATATTTAAACTATTTAGAATGTATTAAATATAATGTAACACATGCCCCATCCCCGGTGGTACATCGATATGTCTGCGGACTTAACAACGCTAGAAATCGGCTTCTGATGCCCATGGTGGGCAAGCACAGATAGGTCATAGTATAGCTTTGTGCTTAACAACAAATAAACACAGTAATAACACAGTTTTCAGCCTTCTATCTTGAAGTATTAGAACCGGGAAGAAAATCATTCGTTCATAGTGCAGTTATACTATAACGTAGGAGAAACCCGGCATGGCCAGGTGGTTAGGGCGCTCGACTCGCAATATGAGGGTCGCGGATTCGAATCCCCACCAAACCAAACATGCTCGCATTTTCAGCCGTGAGAGCGTTAAAATGTGACGGTCAATCTCACTATTCGTTGGTAAAAGACTAGCCCAAGAATTGACCATAGGTGGTGATGACTAGCTGCCTTCCCTCTAGTCTTACACTGCTAAACTAGAGACGGCTAGCGGAGATAGCCCTTGAGTAGAAATTGCGCGAAATTAAAAAACAAAGGCCAAAAAAGTATAACGTTCAAAATATAATTTTGCAGTCTTGAAAATCTTAGCGTAATACACCAAAGGTCCATCAGGTATCTAGTGGACACCACCACGTGGTAGGCCACACAAGAAGATATCCTCAAAGAACGTGCTGACCACTCAGATTTTCTTCTCAAAAGGATGGGACAGTACTCTTTGACAAAAGATTTATGGCCTATTCTTATTAACTTTACATGCGTCTTTTCTAGGAAACCCTAGACCACTGTATTGAAAATCGAACTGCCTTTCAATCATCTTCAAAGAACAACTTTGAAATGTGAACACTATACAAAGTACGCTAGCACTTTCTTCGTATAGTGTTGTTGGGTTTTTTTGTTTTTTTTTAAAGAAGTTATGTTCGGTTTAGTTGGTATTTGCATGCATGTTTGTTCTTCAGTGTACACTGTTAATTGGTCCGATTAACATGCAGATCTGAATGATGGCACGGTTTCATCCCCGTCAAGAAGTAATCAATTTCATCCTAATCTTTGCAGGTTGCTCTCAAAGTAAATACTATTGCCTTGAGATCGAAGTTTCTACCTGACATGAAAGTTTGTCATCGAAGTACAGTTTTCCCCTTTTAAATACATTTGGAAATTATATATGTATAAATAAGTATGTATGTATATTTACAAATATAAATGTGTAAGTTTTTGCACGTGTATGCGCGTGCGTATTTACGTGTATAATGTTACGAGAAGAGAAAAATGGTTCTTCAAACATTTTGCAAAAGAAATAATAACGCTTGTGAACATTTCCTATGCCTAACGTTGTGAACAAATGGTGAATTCACAGAAATGGAAGTAATAAAAAAACGTTATTTTTTTAACATTTCTTCGAGCACTTATTTTGATTTTACAGACACTAACTGGGAAGGATATCCGGTACTTGACCTGAAATTCAAAGAACTCGGTGCCAAAAGATTCTTTTAAAAACGGTAGATAAAAATAATACAGTTAGTAATATCACGAATCACAATAAACAATCTATTTACATTAACAGGCTGGGTGTGGGCGAGTGGTTAGCATATTCGTACTATAATACATCGGTTTTTCTAAAACGCCCTCTGCACTTTGGGGCTATGGAAATGCTGCATTAATGTGACGGCGAATTATCACTACTCTTTCGAAAAGGCATAGCTCAAAATGTAGTGATAAGTGCTGTTTACTAGTTGCCTTTCCTTCAGTCTATCAATTCGAAATTAGGGTCAGCTAGTCTACGTAGCCTTTTTACAGTTTTCACAATGTATTAAAACAATAATTTCTCTTCCATTAATCTTTCGTTCATTGCATTTCTCAAGACAAACTTGGATAGGTCAGTAAACAAACGATTTGAGAAGAAAAGTGGAGGTATTGTTGTACATCACATCAAATGAATGTTACAATTCCATGACGTCACAAATTGTTTATTTCTTTGCTAAATTTTGCACAAAGATATTCGAGGACTATCTGCGGTAGTTGTCCCGAACTTTGAAGCGATAGACTATAGGAAAGGCGGTTAGTGAACACCACTCACCACCAGCTCTTGGACTGATACATTATAACGCCCCCACTTTTGAAAGAGCGAGCATGTGTGGCAACGGAAATTCGGATGCGCTACCCTCAGGTACTTAACGAGTGTCCTAACAAGAGGTCTTACCAGACCACGACGTCACCAAGTCACAGATATTCCTAGAAATTTCTTAACACCACCAGCACTAAAGTCATCAAGAAAAGCCCTCCAGTTGCTCAGCAGTATGTCTGCGGACTTACAACGCTAAAATCCGGGTTTCGATACCCGTGGTGGGCAGAGTACAGATAGCCCATTGTGTAGCTTTGGGCTTAATTCTAAAGAAAAACAAAACTTCTACTTTTAATTTGTAAAATTACCATATGCAATTCGCAAAACTCAAAATACTTCCACTATGTTGCACAATAAAAGTAGTTGATACGTACTAATAAAATTAAACTTGTATCTCAAACGATCCCTATTACATAAAATCTATGTGTGTACATGTGTGGCGTGTATGTATAACATTAATTTCAAATTTTCTCCGTTCTCCTTTTCTCTGTATTTTTAGCTCCACCATACATACACATAACTGTTTATGTCTCGTATAAGTGACAATATTAAACGCACATTCCTATTCAGTTAGAACCTTTCCTGAAAAATGTATCATTCCTCATCGATTGGTAACGATACATATTCGATGAAAATGTTCACGTAGTTTTCAATACAATATACACGATCGTATTCAGTCACAGTGTCGTTAAGATCTTGTACTATCGTGAAGAGACAGAGAACATTGGAGTATAGAAAACAGGTCAAAATAATTCTCCATCAGTATATGTGGGTTCATATATTCTCTGCGGTGGATGGAAGTATCGTTAGCATTAAAACATTTCATTGATTAGTCTAATCATATCCGGGTCTAGACAAGAGATAAACAGGTCTGGTCATTACACCTAATCTCTACATGAAATTAATAACTCGTGAAAATCACAGGAAACGACAACTGCGCAAAACATTCTCAGTTTACAAGTGTGTGTTTTTTGTATATATATTTCGCGCAAAGCTAGACGAAGGTGGTAGGTAGTGAATACTAGAGGGAAGGCAGTTAGTCATCTTCTCCTACCACCAACTCTTGGGCTACTCTTTTACCCAACGATTAGCGGGATTGACCATCATATAATAACGCCCCCATGGCTGAAAGGGCGAGAATATTGGTGTGACAGGGATCGAACCCGCGACCCTCAGGTTGCGAGTAGAGCGCCCTAACTACCTGGCCATGCTCCAAATTTCAAGTAAATTCTTTCAGTCAAGCACGAGTTCCCCAGAACCCCCCTTTATTCCCCATTTGGTGGTCCTAGCGAGATAATTTTAAGAAGCTAAAGAAGCTTACTTTCAACGATCTCTTTCATGCCCATGTTATTGTTCATAACCCTAGAGACCCTTCCGAGCCTCTTTAGCTTACGTATAGCGGCCTAACGTTTTAAAATTTTCCATGATCTGAATTTAAATTATTCTTTGAAGAGCTCCGTACATTCCAATCAAATAAATCAGTACAATCACACCTGAAAGTTCCAAACACTATGACCGTTATTTCTGGGACACTTTCGTCCCTGTTTAGAAACTTTCTTCATGCCAAATTTCAAATAGTTTTGTCAAAAGGTGTGGGATATGTTTAAATATTAAGTAAACATAGGTGGATATGTGCAAGCAAATGTATATACATATGTGTATAGATACACTGCTGGTCAAAGACAAAATATGCATTTTGCGTTGTTAGACTCAACCACCTATTTGATTAGTGCTTTGAAAGATGAAAATAAGAAAAGGGAAAATAAAAAAAAAACTTTTTCAGCATTTAATAAGGAAAATCTGAACACTATGAAATTAGCCTAAATAATAGCTGGTCAAAAATTTGAGACCACACTGAAAGGAAATGTTAATCGGTAAACACGTAAAGAAATTTATTCATTTGTGTTTAAGCATTAGCGTTGTCAACATTTCCCACTGACATCTCCTGTGTTACATTGGGTAAAAAACATGTCAAAGACTAAAACGTTGACAGAGTTTGAACGTGGCAGAACTGTTGAGCTACAAAAGGAAGAAAAGGAAGTTGAAAAGGAAGAATACGATTCGAGGAAATTTCTGAAACTTGGTTAGCTGTCAACAGTGATAAAAGGATTGATTTGTAGCTTCAAAGTTATAAGTTATTCAATAGAGATAGATTTTTTAAAAGAGGTATTCTATGGTAGGAGAGGAATCATTTGGAACTTCCAAGGTATGAGTTATTTAATGCTTTTAAAAGATCTCCTGATTGGGTTAGCTCTTTATAAAAAGGATGAACTGGAAGCTGTTAAGATTGAATGCATAACAATGGTGGTCAAGAGGTTCTTCTAATATGGGTTACGATCGATGGTTACAAGGGTAAAATGGTTTTAATCTGCAGCTTCTGAAAGACACCTGGTCATAAAAATGATGTCAACGAGAAACTGTATAACAAAATCAGGGTTGGCATCAGTAAAATACTGATGCAATAAATTCAGGTTTTAGATACATTAATTAAGACTTTGTGACGGAAAGAGCTTTCCTGAAGTGATTCAGGTTGGTTTTTCTGTAGCAAACGGTAAAAAAAAAACTAAAATGAATTATTTGTTGTATATATTGCTAACCACTAATGAAGATGTGACAGCAAGTATTGAAACAAGTGTGAAACATTTGTAGAAGAGGGATCATTAATTAAATCTGATGCTTTGATACAGGTTGATATTAAAATAAGTTGTGTTTTAGTTGTTAACTTTTTAGGAAACAAATTTTATCGCTATGTTGTTAATGAATTGGGACGGCGAGTTAAAATGTGTCTTCGGACAGATTTTGACTACTTTTCTCTACTAAACTGATTTAAATTCATGATAGATGAGTTCGTAGACAAGAATCTTATGGAACATCAAACCAAATTAACTTACTAAAGGCATAAGGATGCGTTTAGGAAGTTTAGACTGTCAGATTGGTTGAAATATTTTTTAAATCGATCAGAAAGGTAGGGATTTCGTTAAAAACGTTCTTAATAAATCCAAAAATGGTTTATTAAAAGCAGTTGACTGATATTTTAATTATAAACATAAGCAAAATGTCCAAATATGGGGCTGGCAAGGTTTTTTGTTGAAGGCTATGAGATGATATGGCTTCTCTTCAGTTTCTACAAAATAAAATGTTAGCCATATTTCTGACCCTGAAATATTATAGTTCACTTGAACCATGCATATATAAATCTCTATGTAATAAACAAAAACGTGACAAGATTAAAAATATATAAAGCGTAAGCGCCAGATAAGATCTTAAAGAGGGTCAAAAAGGGATATAGTGAGCCATTCTCACTATTATTTTAGGTAAGCCAATAGACAATGGGGCTGGTGCCTTAAGATGGTAAAGTTGTTGACTTTACTTCTGTTTAAATTGGGTGACAAGAGTTGCTCTGGAAATTAGTTAGTGGAAAAAACAAAATAAAGAATCTGATAAAATAAACTTTACAAAATCAGTTAAGGAAATGTAATAATATTAACTCAAGGCCATCGTGAATTCACGTAATTAAAATCGCGTCTTACTAAGTAATTACCTTTTTTCCTGTTATATGGGCACGGACAAGGGGGTGTGAACTTGGTGTTCTTAGATTTTTTCAAAAGGGTGTGATAAATTGCCGAAGAAAAGATTAGTTAAGCACATCACATCGATAGGTTTGTTCAAAAATAGGTTGATTGAACTGTAATATGATTGGACGAAGAAAAGCGAAATGTTTTTTATTAATAGTCATTATTTAGTACCTCAACATCTTCAATACAGCTAGAAGTTTGTTTTGTTTGTCTGTTGAACTTTCACGCAAAGCAGCTCGAGAGGTGTCTGTGTTTATTGTCTCTAATTGTCAAGTGATAACATGGAGAAGAAAGAAGTAAGCTAGCCGACCAACATCACCCACCGCATTTATTTGACTGGTTTTCCAACGAATAATGCACAGCGGTATGTTTGCGGACTTTCAACGCTAAAATCCGGGTTTCGGTACCCGTGATGGACAAATTACAGATAGCCCATTGTGTATGTTTGTGTTTAATTCAAATCAACAGCAACCAAATACTGGAACTGATCGTCACTTATAAAAACACTTTATGGATGAAAGAGCGAGCTCGTTCGGAGCCGGTTACAAATCGAGCAACGTAATCATCAGGCCATGTCAGGTCACGTAATAAAGGCCAAATGAACTGATTTTATAAATCAATAGTTTTAATGTTACCAAAACTTTCTCGTGCGATTATTTTTTGTCTGTTTGTTTGCTTTTGTCGAGTGTATATTAGATTCCTCGTGCAGTAATAACACTGAGGGTAAGAATACGTAGCCTATTACTTACATCCGTTACTGAATGAATGGGTTACAATAAAACGATCATCATTTCTATATAAGATACATAAAATGTTAAGTTACACCAATAGGTAAACAAATAACAAAGAAAAACTTAGTTTTAGATCTAAATATGATGTTCGACTTTCGCTATACAACTCATTTACCCGATTCAATACACTGTAAGAAAAATATATAATGTCTTATACGTCATCTAATTTAACCGTTCCGATTACCAATTAACAAAGACAATCCTTATTACCTATGGTATTTAAGTTATAAAAATATACTTATAAACAATAAAGTTCAATGCTAGTTCGCTCACGATATTCAGTGCATTCTAAATAAATGAGCCCAGTATGACCAGGTGGTTATGACGCTCGACTCGTAATCTGAAGGTCCCGGGCTCGATTCCCCGTCACACCAAACATGCTCTCCCTCTCAGCCGTGAGGACGTTATAATGTTACAGTCATTCCTACTATTCTTTGGTAAAAAAAAAAAAAAAGCATCCCAAAAGTCGGCTGTCTTTCCTCTAGTCTTACGCTGCTAAATTAGTGGCGGCTAATGCAGATAGCCCTAGTGTAACTTTGCCACTGTATTAGCATACAAAAGTACTTTTTTAAAGTATGGTTTGTTTTGAATTTCGCGCAAAGCTATTCGAGGGATATATGCGCTAGTTGTCCCTAATTTAGCAGTGTAAGACGAGAGGGAAGGCAGCTAGTCATCACCACCCACCGTCAACTCTTGGGGTACTCTTTTACCAACGAATAATGGGATTGACCCTCACATTATAACACCCTCACGGCTGAAAGAGCGAACATGTTTGGTGTGATAGGGATTCGAACCCATAACCCTTTGATTACGAGTCGGGTGCCTAAACCGTCTGGCCATGCCGGGCCTGCATTTAAAGAATGCAACTAACTTCCTGCACATATGAAACAACTGACAATTTTTTGCTACAAACAGAGTTTAAAAAGCAGTTGTTGTTTTTTAAATATACAACAAATGCGAAACTAAACCATGATAAACAAAATTTGTATCTAACGAAAGTGTTATTAAATAGCAAATCACTCAGTACAGTTAGTGCCCCTACATATTTCTAAAAACAGGCATTACTTTAACATAAGTTAAAGCTACTTATATTACATATTGAAGATAGATAATGCAATTTATTTCGAAATTGATAATATCACAAACTAAATGCTATATATTTTTGTATGCTTGTTTTAGAGAAATTCCAAAGTAGACTATCTGCTTTCTATATTTCAGGGAATCTAATCCCAGAGTTTAGCGTTGGAAGTCCGTAAACTTGCCATTGAACTACTGGGGAACCATTGAACACAGTAGCAAAAAGTGCTTGGTACATAAATAAATAATAATGTAAATAGAAACATAAATAGATATGTATTAGTTAAAGACAGAGAGAGGCAAAATATTAAACTGTGATCAACTGGCATGACCATAAGTTAAACACTTCTGCTTCGGGTGTATTAAACAGTATAACATTAAGACACTTGCCACTATTTTACCTTTACAGATTTTTCTTAATCTCACCCTCCGTAACAACATCCTACATCTGAAAACAGTGTGCAGTATCTACAAGTTAGCTAAGTATGAGTCTGAGGAAGTTACATTGTTGGTCGGAAATCAAATAAGATATGAAGAAAAGGTGATTGCTGTCATGTCACCCAAGGGTAAAAGCTATCAGTACACACCTAATAATTGACTACCCTTTCAAGTATCTAGAATTATCGTATTTCCTTCCCAATCATTTTTTGCTGGTCAGTATACTTGGTTAAAGTGATACAAGTGAACGTTAGGAAAATCTGAAATATTACAGTTTAATTACCTTCAATACGAAGAAAATAATACCACCCAAGCTTTTCATTACGTTGGTATAATGTATTTAGTTATATTTATTTTCTACTATCATGGTGTAATATGTTTCAGCTATATTCCTTTTTTATTATCAAGGTGTAATGTATTTAGTTATATTTATTTTCTACTATCATGGTGTAATCTGTTTCAGCTATATTCCTTTTTTATTATCAAGGTGTAATGTATTTTAGTTATATTTATTTTCTACTATCATGGTGTAATCTGTTTCAGCTATATTCCTTTTTTATTATCATGGTGTAATGTATTTTTGCTATATTTATTTTCTACTATCATGGTGTAATCTGTTTCAGCTAGATTCATTGTTTATTATCAAGGTGTAATGTATTTTAGTTATATTTATTTTCTACTATCATGGTGTAATCTGTTTCAGCAAGATTCAATTTTTTATTATCATGGTGTAATGTATTTAGTTATATTTATTTTCTACTATATGGTGTAATCTGTTTCAACTATATTCATTTTTTATTATCATGGTGTAATGTATTTTTGCTATATTTATTTTCTACTATCATGGTGTAATCTGTTTCAGCTAGATTCATTGTTTATTATCAAGGTGTAATGTATTTTAATTATATTTATTTTCTACTATCATGGTGTAATCTGTTTCAGCAATATTCATTTTTTATTATCAAGGTGTAATGTATTTTAGTTATATTATTTTCTACTATATGGTGTAATGTGTTTTAGCTAGATTCATTGTTTATTATCATGGTGTAATGTATTTTAGTTATACTTATTTTCTGCTATATGGTGTAAACTGTTTCAGCTAGATTCATTGTTTATTATCATGGTGTAATGTATTTTAGTTATATTTATTTTCTACTACATGGTGTAATCTGTTTTAGCTAAGCTAAATGCTCATTTTTTATTCTCAAGGTGTAATGTATTTTAGTTATATTTATTTTCTACTATATGGTGTAATCTGTTTCAGCTATATTCCTTTTTTATTATTATGGTGTGATGTATTTTAGCTATATTTCTTTTCATTATCATAATCTGTTTTAGCTATATTTTATTTCTATTTTTCAGGGAGTAATCTGTAAGCTTTCTAGTATTCATCAAATCCATCTCTTTAAGGTCTTGAAAACAATGTATAGTTAGTTATTTCTTCTGAAAGGATGAGATATTTAAACAAAAATTTCAGTTGAAAAGTTAAACATATAAAAATTCAGTATAGCATCTGAGGTTCAAGACCTAAGTATTGTAATAAAGATGAAATCTATGTTAGCCAATAACAACCATCTACGAGATAGTTTTCACTACGCAATAAAATAATTTAGGTGTTTTTATTAGGAATTCCGAAAATGAAGGTGGATGAGGGTTTATTTGTTTTTCGATTTCACGTAAAGCTGCACGAGGACTATTTGCGCTAGCCGTCCCTAATTTAGCAGTGGAAGACTAGAAGGAAGGTAGCTAGTCATCATCACCTACCGCCAGCGCATGGCTTTTACCAACGCATAGTGGGATTGACTGTCACATTATAACTCCTCCACGGCTGTAAGGTCGATCATGTTTGGTGTGACGGGGATTCGAAACCACAACCCTCAGATTACGAGTCGAATTCTTTAATCCACCTGGCCATGCCAGGCCGGTGAATAAGGGACAAAAAGTGAATTGGAAGTGGCAAAACCATGTTACACAAAGACTGAATCTACAAATACTGAAAACACAATTCTCAAAGAAAAAAAAATAGAAAAAATTATATTTTAAAATATCGTAACTTAAAAAAAATAAACTCAATGAAAATTAGAAAATCTTTTATCGCCGAAATAATACGTGAGAATATTGTTTAAAATAGTTATGTTGGGAGTGATCTAGAATATGATACAAAATTAGGTAAAACTATAAGGATAAACGTTTGTTTTAAAACAAAACCTCATTGGGTCATCTCCTGTGTCGACCGTGAAGAATCGAACACCGAATTGTAGGGTTCTAAGTCCGTAGACTTCCCGCTGTCAGACCGGGGTGACTCTGATAATTGGGAATATTGATTTATATAGTTGGCATAGAAGATGTTCTAAAACAAAGAAGAAGCAAATTCATTTAGAATATCAAAGCGTTTAGGATACCAAGGCGTGTTGTGCGCGCCTGACGGCTTATCCACCTTTTTTATGGAACACACTAAATGAGGTTTAGAAGAAACGAAGAACATATTCCTATAGTTATCAATAATTCCTGATCCAGTAAAGCAACATCTATAGATTAGAACTAATAATTAAACCAGTATTTAATGTGGTTTATTTAATATACTGATCTAACAAGGAACATGCGCTGTCATAAAATAAAAACATGTAACGATTACAAGCCACTAAATCAGTTTCGCTTTTATCAATATTATCGGTTATATACGTAACTGGAAAATAAATCATTAGCACCTGAGCTTTATAAACCACCGTAAAAAAAGATTTAGACCCTTAGTAAATAAACTGTTTGCATAAAACCAGTTAAGTGTTTGTTATAAAGTACTATAAATTTAATAAATATAAGTTTTACATTCATAACCAAACTGTGGGTTACATTTTCTATATCCATACTAAACCCTGTGGCTGTAAGTTGTTGTTAGCATCTATCACATTTATTCAGTCTACAACACAAGCATACACTTCTTTATGTACGAATAATGTTTATCACGTACATCTAAAGGTATGAATAATCTGATATTGGACATCTTGCCACGCCCGTCTTTGTTACCATGGTAACGATGGATTGGTAGTCACAGTATAATTAAACCACCTCCGACAACATATCGTGTTTGCTTCATCACGCTATTAAGGTTCATAACTTGGTGCAGCCAAAAAGGGCGTTTCTAAAGGTAATACAGGTGCCTCTTTTGAAATGCTTAAGTGACCGTAGAACTCTCCCAGAGTAACCGTGGAAAGGGAAAGCTCTTGGAAACATTCGACAACACAATGTCGGACAGAAGCAATGACAGCTAAATGCATATGTTTAGATTCCATGCGAGTAGATGGTAATTTGTGGCTCTATGAACATGATTTTTGTACAGATAATCAGTAATAAACACTAAATTACATATGATTCTCAAGAACTTACGAATGCATGAGAGAAAAACGTATAACTTGTGAACACAACACAATAGTTGTTAATATTCACTAAAATTAATTCTGAAATAGTTACTACTCTATAGTGTAAAACGCTGAGGGTTAAAATTTATTAGGCCCGGCATGGTCAGGTGGGTTATGGTGTTCGAGTCGTAATCTGAGGGTCGTAGTTCGAATCCCCGTCGCACCAAACATGCCCTCCCTTTAAGCCGTGGAGGAGTTATTATGTGATAATCAATCCCACTATTCGTTGGTAAAAGAATAGCCCAAGAGTGGGCGGTGGGTGGTGATGACTAGCTGCCTTCTCTCTAGTCTTACACTGCTAAATTAGGGACTGATAGCGCATGTAACCCTTGTGTAGTTTTGCGCTAAATTAAAACAATAATAATAAAATTATTAAAGTGAGAATATTAAAAAATTCGAAACATGAAAAATAATTTTTAATTACTTTCAAGTTATGGAAAAAATTTAGAGAGAAACCAAATGATATTTGTACGAACAGGGTTTGTTTGAGGTCCTTCGTACAACACAAGCATTAATAGCTAAAAAGTACTAATATACGTTTCTTTCCTTGGCTGCTTCCTGGTTTGACGTGTGCGTTTCGAACAAGTTTTACAGATGTAATATCCCCAACGATTTCGATTGTTATGAGCACAGAAATTTTCCGTATGAGCTAATAAACAATGAAAAATACTGGCAATGGTCTTTTTTCTTTTTTTTTTTTACTTAAAACCTAATAATAAATATCTCGGTTTTATACAAACTTCCATCATTGTTTTATAGTATTGATTAATTTGTTTGTTTTGAGTTTCGCGCAAAGCTACACAAGGTCTGTCTGCACTAGTCATTCCTAATTTTGCAGTGTAAGACTAGAGTGAAAGCAGCTAGTCATTACCACCAACCGCCAACTCCTGGACAACTCTTTTTACTAACAAATAGTGGGATTGATTGAAATATTATAACGCCCCCATGGCTGAAAGGGCGAGCATGTTTAATGTGATAGGGATTCAAACCCGCGACCCTCAGATTACGGGTTGGCCGTATTGTATACGACTGATGTAAGTTATAGTACATTATTATAACTATTTACTAACATATGTATATACTGACATTGGGCGCAAAGTATAACCAACCATGTTAGAAGAGGTCTTCCCTTGTTGTCTTTTTGTTGTTGTTGTTGTTGTTTAATTCAGTTTCCAGCTTCAATTATCTGTTCCAAATGATATTATTATTTATTAGCAAAATGGTCAAACTGAAATTTCCATGAACGTTAACAAAACGGTCAGTAATAACTTCGTAACCTAGAATAAATAAATTCCTTCGATTCTAAATATTAATGGTGTTGGAAGCTTTCTTTATTTTCAATTGCTGTAATTCTATAGAGACTTACACATTAATAAAGAATAATATACAATAGAAATAAATAACATATACTGGTCACACCATTACAGATTGTCTTGCGAAATTGGCGGGATTAATATATGCGGAAAAACAACATATTTTATTATTTCAGTTGAAAATAGGTCTCATGAAGCAAACTGAGGTATTTATAAATATCGATGCAAACGAATGTATCTGTAAGCGAGCTATAAATACCTTCAGGATGGAATAATAACTGATTTATTCAATCTGGGCAACAAATGGCAGACCTCTTCAGAGCGCCATCTATGGTTCATCGTGTCAATAACAATCGTAATTACATCAGTCAAACATTTTTTATCTGTTATGTGTTGGCTGTATCGCATAACACATTAAATTACAGTTGTGTCACAAGTGAATACCGTGATTCCCTTACGGTGATATCACAGTATAAAACCAATGTGCTAGGTTGTTATTAACACTAACCTTACATACGACACATTTATTCTGCCGTTGTCTCTATAAATTCCCGAGAGATTTAAATAACCGTTCAGCGATCGACGGTGGTCATCATTATACTCACTCTTATGCAACGATTTCTGTTATTGGAGCTTAACATTAAATCCCAGTGCTCTCACTACCCCTAGCACCAGTGTAAAGTGAGTGTGGTGTGGGATAGATGAGCACACTCAACCATAATTAGCTTATTTTTACATTTTATTTTTCTGTAAACTTGGTCGTCAAAGCCATGTTCACCTGACGCTTCTCACCACTTCTGCTTCGATTTATACGGTGTTTTCAGGGTCAGGAGTTCAACGTGGCACATTCATTCACAAATTTCTTAAGTGTACAACAAATCTTACATGCTTACATTCTTTAACTCTCTCCCTCCCCATTTTTTTTTTATGAAGGGGAGATAAAAAGGTAACACAAGAACAAAAAATATTTTCACACAGTTCAATTTATATTAGATAAAAAGGTAACACGAGAACAAAAGAAATACTTTCACACAGTTCAACTCATATTAGATAAAAGGTAACACGAGAACAAAAGAAATACTTTCACACAGTATAACATATATTGTCCCCCGCTAATACAGAGGTAAGTCTACGGATTTACAACACTCCAGCCAGGGGTTCGATTCCTCTCGGTGGACTCAGCAGATAGCCTCATGTAGCTTTGCTGTAAGTACAGGTGTCATAGGTATCATTATTGGCCATTAATGTTTTTTTTTCATTTTAATAACCTGTTTCTGGAGAATTAACTGCATTTTTTTTGCTTATAAGTGAAAAATTGGGAAGCTAATTTTAAATTACTTGTCAACAAATAAAGACTGGCTGAGCTTTCGAGAGCTAATCTTATACACACAAAGCTGCAGGATTTGAAATTAAACAACAGATGTGCCACAAAATTTACTAGTTTTAACGATATTCTGGCGATAAACTTTGATTTCAAAGCCAGCTTGAAATAATAAACCTTTAAAAGGTAAAAATACAATATTAAGGAAATTACCCACTTCAGACCTCGCTTTTCCTTTATCAGAAATTGTCTCTTTGTTTTTATCTCATTATGCAGAGAGCCCTCAAACATTTTTAAAACGCTATTCAGAGGTCGTATTATATAGGAAGTGAATGTCTTAAAAAATTGAAACTTTTTCTGTCAATTAAAAACATTATAAAAGTTATTGAATGTAATGGCTTTTGATTAATAATGGGTGTAGTTGAAGTCCCTTTGACCTTAATTGAAATTAACCGTCTTAATGCTTAAGTACAAATCTTTGTAGTTTATTAGAATAAAAAATTATGGTTGGTGCCCTCTTCCTGATTGCGATAATATCTCAAACCTATGATTGGTGCCCTCTTCCTGATTGCGATAATATCTCAAACCTATGGTTGGTGCCCTCTTCCTAATTGCGATAATATCTCAAACCTATGGTTGGTGCCCTCTTCCTGATTGTGGTAATATCTCAAACCTATGGTTGGTGCCCTCTTCCTGATTGTGATAATATCTCAAACCTATGGTTGGTGCCCTCTTCCTGATTGTGATAATATCTCAAACCTATGGTTGGTGCCCTCTTCCTGATTGCGATAATATCTCAAACCTATGGTTGGTGCCCTCTTCCTGATTGTGATAATATCTCAAACCTGTGGTTGGTGCCCTCTTCCTGATTGTGATAATATCTCAAACCTGTGGTTGGTGCCCTCTTCCTGATTGTGATAATATCTCAAACCTATGGTTGGTGCCCTCTTCCTGATTGTGATAATCTCTCAAACCTATGGTTGGTGCCCTCTTCATGATTGTGATAATATCTCAAACCTGTGGTTGGTGCCCTCTTCCTGATTGTGATAATATCTCAAACCTATGGTTGGTGCCCTCTTCCTGATTGCGATAATATCTCAAACCTATGGTTGGTGCCCTCTTCCTGATTGTGATAATATCTCAAACCTATGGTTGGTGCCCTCTTCCTGATTGTGATAATATCTCAAACCTATGGTTGGTGCCCTCTTCCTGATTGTGATAATATCTCAAACCTATGGTTGGTGCCTCTTCCTGATTGCGATAATATCTCAAACCTATGGTTGGTGCCCTCTTCCTGATTGCGATAATATCTCAAACCTATGGTTGGTGCCCTCTTCCTGATTGCGATAATATCTCAAACCTATGGTTGGTGCCCTCTTCCTGATTGCGATAATATCTCAAACCTGTGGTTGGTGCCCTCTTCCTGATTGTGATAATCTCTCAAACCTATGGTTGGTGCCCTCTTCCTGATTGTGATAATCTCTCAAACCTATGGTTGGTGCCCTCTTCATGATTGTGATAATATCTCAAACCTGTGGTTGGTGCCCTCTTCCTGATTGTGATAATATCTCAAACCTATGGTTGGTGCCCTCTTCCTGATTGCGATAATATCTCAAACCTATGGTTGGTGCCCTCTTCCTGATTGTGATAATATCTCAAACCTATGGTTGGTGCCCTCTTCCTGATTGTGATAATATCTCAAACCTATGGTTGGTGCCCTCTTCCTGATTGTGATAATATCTCAAACCTATGGTTGGTGCCCTCTTCCTGATTGCGATAATATCTCAAACCTATGGTTGGTGCCCTCTTCCTGATTGCGATAATATCTCAAACCTATGGTTGGTGCCCTCTTCCTGATTGCGATAATATCTCAAACCTGTGGTTGGTGCCCTCTTCCTGATTGTGATAATATCTCAAACCTGTGGTTGGTGCCCTCTTCCTGATTGTGATAATATCTCAAACCTATGGTTGGTGCCCTCTTCCTGATTGTGATAATCTCTCAAACCTATGGTTGGTGCCCTCTTCATGATTGTGATAATATCTCAAACCTGTGGTTGGTGCCCTCTTCCTGATTGTGATAATATCTCAAACCTGTGGTTGGTGCCCTCTTCCTGATTGTGATAATATCTCAAACCTATGGTTGGTGCCCTCTTCATGATTGTGATAATATCTCAAACCTGTGGTTGGTGCCCTCTTCCTGATTGTGATAATATCTCAAACCTGTGGTTGGTGCCCTCTTCCTGATTGTGATAATATCTCAAACCTATGGTTGGTGCCCTCTTCCTGATTGTGATAATCTCTCAAACCTATGGTTGGTGCCCTCTTCATGATTGTGATAATATCTCAAACCTGTGGTTGGTGCCCTCTTCCTGATTGTGATAATATCTCAAACCTATGGTTGGTGCCCTCTTCCTGATTGCGATAATATCTCAAACCTATGGTTGGTGCCCTCTTCCTGATTGTGATAATATCTCAAACCTATGGTTGGTGCCCTCTTCCTGATTGTGATAATATCTCAAACCTATGGTTGGTGCCCTCTTCCTGATTGTGATAATATCTCAAACCTATGGTTGGTGCCCTCTTCCTGATTGCGATAATATCTCAAACCTATGGTTGGTGCCCTCTTCCTGATTGCGATAATATCTCAAACCTATGGTTGGTGCCCTCTTCCTGATTGCGATAATATCTCAAACCTATGGTTGGTGCCCTCTTCCTGATTGCGATAATATCTCAAACCTGTGGTTGGTGCCCTCTTCCTGATTGTGATAATCTCTCAAACCTATGGTTGGTGCCCTCTTCCTGATTGTGATAATCTCTCAAACCTATGGTTGGTGCCCTCTTCCTGATTGTGATAATATCTCAAACCTATGGTTGGTGCCCTCTTCCTGATTGCGATAATATCTCAAACCTATGGTTGGTGCCCTCTTCCTGATTGCGATAATATCTCAAACCTATGGTTGGTGCCCTCTTCCTGATTGCGATAATATCTCAAACCTGTGGTTGGTGCCCTCTTCCTGATTGTGATAATATCTCAAACCTGTGGTTGGTGCCCTCTTCCTGATTGTGATAATATCTCAAACCTATGGTTGGTGCCCTCTTCCTGATTGTGATAATCTCTCAAACCTATGGTTGGTGCCCTTTTCATGATTGTGATAATATCTCAAACCTGTGGTTGGTGCCCTCTTCCTGATTGTGATAATATCTCAAACCTGTGGTTGGTGCCCTCTTCCTGATTGTGATAATATCTCAAACCTATGGTTGGTGCCCTCTTCATGATTGTGATAATATCTCAAACCTGTGGTTGGTGCCCTCTTCCTGATTGTGATAATATCTCAAACCTGTGGTTGGTGCCCTCTTCCTGATTGTGATAATATCTCAAACCTATGGTTGGTGCCCTCTTCCTGATTGTGATAATCTCTCAAACCTATGGTTGGTGCCCTCTTCATGATTGTGATAATATCTCAAACCTGTGGTTGGTGCCCTCTTCCTGATTGTGATAATATCTCAAACCTATGGTTGGTGCCCTCTTCCTGATTGCGATAATATCTCAAACCTATGGTTGGTGCCCTCTTCCTGATTGTGATAATATCTCAAACCTATGGTTGGTGCCCTCTTCCTGATTGTGATAATATCTCAAACCTATGGTTGGTGCCCTCTTCCTGATTGTGATAATATCTCAAACCTATGGTTGGTGCCCTCTTCCTGATTGCGATAATATCTCAAACCTATGGTTGGTGCCCTCTTCCTGATTGCGATAATATCTCAAACCTATGGTTGGTGCCCTCTTCCTGATTGCGATAATATCTCAAACCTATGGTTGGTGCCCTCTTCCTGATTGCGATAATATCTCAAACCTGTGGTTGGTGCCCTCTTCCTGATTGTGATAATCTCTCAAACCTATGGTTGGTGCCCTCTTCCTGATTGTGATAATCTCTCAAACCTATGGTTGGTGCCCTCTTCCTGATTGTGATAATATCTCAAACCTATGGTTGGTGCCCTCTTCCTGATTGTGATAATATCTCAAACCTTAGGGTTATAGTTGACACTCTTCTCCTTAAAGATTGTAATCAATACGTTGGTCCTGTATTATGATCGGTACCTTTCTCCTATGTTTGAGAGAGATTATATGTGCCTTTCTCTTAATTGTATGAAGTGGAAAGTTCACATTATAGAAATCAATGGTCTGGCCAAAAGAAAAACGGAATTGAATGAATCAGACTTCTTTTTTAAAGCTTTTTTTGCATATCACTTTCTCGATTTAGTTGTTTTTTTTTAATTTCGCGCAAAACTATTCGAGAGCTATCTGCGCTAGCCGTCCCTAATTTAGCAGTGTAACACTAGAGAGAAGGCGACTAGTCATCACCACCCACCGCCAACTGTTGGGTTACTCTTTTACTGACGAATAGTGGGATTGACCGTCACATTATAACACACCCACGGCTGAAAGCTAAGCATGTTTGGGGTGACAGAGATTCGAACGCGAGACCTTCAGATTACAAGTCGAGTGTCCTAGCCACATGGCCATGCCGTGCCGAATCAGAAAAGGCTAATTAATTAGCGAAAATTAAGAATCGTCGTGGTTACGCAGAAGACCTAAAGCTAGTTAAAAATTGGATATGAAACTGTGTCGTATACAGCTGAGTGCTAAGCATTTGAATAAAATACCTCCAGTGCATCAATCCGTAGAACAAGTGGATTTAATGAACTTCGTGTAACATAACCCGTGTTTTGGTAAAATACTGTCCAAAGTTAATATGCATTCTTCAAGCAGTAACAAAATATCAAATTATGTATGTAAAAACGGCTAGTTTAGTTTGAGAAAAATTTTTATGTAGAGGAGCGACCAACATTTCGATCTTCCTCGGTCATCGTCAGGTTCACAAAGAAAGAAAGAGGTAACTGACCAGTAGCTGACCACATGTTTGAAGGGGGTTGTGTAACCGAATGTATGAATGTAGAGGGGCGTGCTTAGATGTTTAAATATATTTTCTAATATAGGTATATTTGTTTTTGAATTCCGCGCAAAGCTACTCGAGAGCTATATTCGATAGCCGTCACTAATTTAGCAGTGTAAGACGAGAGGGAAAGCGACTAGTCATCACCACCCACCGCCAACTCTTAGGCTACTTTTTTACCAACGAATAGCGTCAAATTATAACGCCCCCACGGCTGAAAGGGCGAGCATGTTTGACGCGACGGGGATGCGAACTCGCGACCCTCCGATTACGAGTCGCACGCCTTAACCCACCTGGCCATATAGGTGTAAAAGTGTTCCTTTCTAATGGTTTATTTTGGGCTACAAGTGGGTTTTCTCGTCATCACTGAAAATATCAAATTTTTCACTAAATCAGAACTTCACGTACGCTATATCATAATTTGAATTCACTGTTTATGGTAAACCGTTTTATACAAAACGCCTGAAAGCTAGTTTTCTATTAATAATCACATCGTTCCATGTTTATAAGCTTGGTTAATTGTCTATTGAGCTAACAATTAAGCACCATGAAGAAAGAAAGCTGTTATCTGTATACACATAAAAAGACGTTGTTAAAACAATTACCTGAATGGTATGTAGGGCCACTTATGCGTACCCCAGGGAGTACAAACTCAATTTGCATATTTAAAATAATGAATCGCTAGGTGGCTATTAGGCTAGTGGTATATATATACTGGCAAGTTATCCAGTTACGTACCTAACAAGTGGAGATATGTGTTAGGTTAAATAACACAGCGTCTTCATACAAATGCTAACTTTACGATTCTTTTTTTTTTCTTGAGAAAATAGCTGGGATCCGCATGCACTCTGCAGGGAACCATTTCCTGAACTTAATTGGCTCCTTCAAATTAAGGATCAGTACGAGGCTCGCCATAAACCACTGAATTTACGAAATCGTGCTTTGAGTCGCGGTGCACGTGGAAAGAGCACGAGCACACATAAACTCGTGTAGAATCCGAATGAACGTGCTCCTGTGTGCAGTTGTGCATCTGCATTCCGACCAAAATTCTATTCATGTCAGCCAGAAATAAAGGTCCTTTTCACAAAACAACGAGTAAACTTGTGGATTCTAAACGTTCTGCAGTTATTCATATAAAGCTTCACAAATACTCACCTGGGAACTATAAAGTAAAGAAAACGAAAACCGTAAAACACCCTAAGCCTAGAGACGTCTGTTTGTTAAAGGTGTTTAGTTCAAGTTATAAACTACAAAGAGAAAATAGCTCAAATATTTTGACTTTTTATGGTTTTAATTTTTTTTTACTTCTAATATGCTGCATCTACAAAAAATAAATTCGACAACAAAAACTGTTTTCACAGTCAGTTTGCGTTTTAGAGAAAGTGTATAATTTAACACGTTCACTGACGTACATAGCTCGTGCCTACAGATTTATGTTTCTATGGAGACGAAGCAAGACTATATAATATTTATTTTTCACATATAAAAATGCCATATGTTTTGCTTATATTCTCTTATTAGAAATTACTTTGTTTTGTGATATCAGTGCTTTGTATGAAACTTTCCAAAAACTAACATAAAACTTGTAATAATAAACAAACTTAAACAGTTAAGTATAATGCTGTGCTACTGTAAAAACTAAAGAAAACAAAAAAACGGCAACACGATTATATATATTTTGATACAGGCTATATAAATTTACATCTAAGCTCAAAAATAATGTTGTGTGTATGTGTGTGAGAGAGAGAGTATATACGTATGCACACATACATTTTTACATACAATATATATATATTCAAACTGTGACCTTTGTCGTAGCTTCGATTACGTCTATTCTAATAACACTCGTGTGTTTAAATTTTACCATTCAAGAGCAATGAACTTACTGAAGTGTAAGTGGACGCTGAAACCGGTTACAGTTCAAGAAAGATATTATAGTTTTACATTTTATTATTTGTCATTCGTCTTGGAGCGAAATTATAAAGTTAGTTACACACGTAATGAGATGTCCGTTGCTTATGTTTTATACATAAATCTACCATCTTATTATGTTCACTGTCGCTTTCTTTTTATGATGTTTACAAGTTCCACGCTTAAATTGTACTCGTAGATGTAATGACATGACACCAGTACTAAATAGCACGTTCAGTTAGCTGACACAAAGACGTTTTTTGTAACTCGTTTCTGAGTTTCTCTTGTTGCAAATTCATCGATGCTCATAGATTTCAAAAATAAATAAATGCAAACTTCTTGTGTAACGCGTGTTGATGTTACACACTCGTTGACTTTTTTTAAAACGTGGCGTTGAAAATAACAGCTTTTTAATACCATCAAGTAAATAAATACCGGCAGGTTAAACGCATTCGCGCTGTATGTGAACCCCAAATGTAGAGTAAAATCACATATTTAGCAGCGAAAAAGATTACAATACGCTGTAGAAATAAGCTAAAGTTAGGCTTAAAGTAAATATTAAAACAAGCAGAAAAGCAAATAAACATAATAAACATCAAATTGGTTATGTCACTTAAGCAGAAAATATTTGCCTTTATTAACCTATCATATAACAAAAATATATGTATAATTATACTGAATATTTTATTTATAGAATTTACAGTAGATTAGTCAGTCGCAAATCTTGTTCTAGTCGCATGCTATGTTATCTTCTTTTCGTAAGTCTATTATAGCAACATTCACAACACTTGTGTAACCATCTCTTCATTCGTAAGTCGATTATAGCAACATTCACAACACTTGTGTAACCATCTCTTCATTCGTAAGTCGATTACAGCAACATTCACAACACTTGTATAACCATCTCTTCATAAGTCGGTATAAGCAAAATTCAAATTATTTGTGTTACTTTCTCTTCGTAAGTCGATTATTGGATATTAGGGTCATTTCTTTCGTTTCTGTTAATAAGACAGTTTTCATGAGATGTCCTCACAGCCCCATTTACAAAAAAAATGTACAGGTTAAATTTACCTCCACGAGACTGCCTCGCACGCAGATGACGACATCCTAACTTAATAATTAACACCACGTTATTCAGTTCACGCTGAGGAAAACAATAATAATAATTCGCCATCAGTTTCCTTTAGATATAATTTTCAGAAGAAAGAAACAAATCTGCACTCGTCAGGTCGTCTTCTCCATTCTACTTTATGGTACATTTGGAAAACCTTCAGGTAAGATACACTGTTACGTACGTTCAAAATGGAAATAACACAACAGTGTTGTCCTAGAGAACGCATACCTTTATACCCTCAATTATTTGACGTAGTCCATCGTCAACAGCGACCAAAATAACCCCCACCCCACGCGATCAAGATTTATGAAGGTCCGAAAAATGCGCTTTTATTTTCGATAACATCGAGTATATCGAAGCAATAAATCAATACACTGTAACAATTATGACCTTTGTTTAATGAGATTGAATCCATATGTCTAGTAGTCAGATTAATATTTGGTTAAGATTTGTTTAGCTAATTTGATCAGAACGTATCGATCATTCAGACACGAAGCAACTATTTCTTTTGAAGACATAATGGTATTAACGCTATCCAAGTTCTAAAATTAGTTAAACTTGCGGTTGATTACGTGACACAGAACAAAACAAGAAGAACGGTGAACGAAGTGCGATACCTGCAGCAAATTAAACCCGAAAAAGTTTGTTTGTTTTGAATTTTGTACAAAGCTACTCGAGGGCTATCTGCGTTAGCCGTCCCTAATTTAGCAGTGTAAGTCTAGAAGGAAGGCAGCTAGTCATCACCACCCACCGCCAACTCTTGGGCTACTCTTTTACCAACGAATAGTGGGATTGACCGTCACATTATAACGCCCCCACGGCTGAAAGTGCGAGCATGTTTGGTGTGGCAGGGATTCGAACCTGCGACCCTCGGATTAGGAGTCGAACGCCTTAACACACTTTGTCGTGCCGGGCCACCCGAGAAAGACAATTAATTGAGATTTTAGACGTTCAACTACCACCTAGATAAATTCTCTTTTAAAAAATTAGAATATAAGTTTTCACATACCTTGTTACTAGTAATAAGAACGTAAATGCTGCTTCCGAAATTGGTAGTAAATGATATATAAGACTAATCTTAGAACCCCATAAACAAACGCGAATAAACCTGATCAAGATTACGTCAGAATATTGGAGCAGCAGATTTAGTACCGAAATGTCGATAGTAATGTAGCTAGATCTAAATATGTATAACAAGTATGCATGTAAACCTTTTACTTGCGAAAATATGGACACCTGTCTGGGCGTTATTTTTCAGGTTGAGTTAGGCTATTGCTAACCCTAAAGTCATGAATCAATTGTATAGAAATTACTATAGTTTGGGAAACTTTAAGGTAAGAAAAAGTTCTCAAGATAAAAATCTTAAATAAAACTTAGCAAAAGTTCAGGGTTTTATCTCTTTCTTTGTTAGTTTAGTGTTCCTGAACATTATTCCCAAAGCACGACAGCTCGTGCTCACGGCCATTCCATTTTGGCCTTGTTTTGCACTGTAGAGATGATTTTCACCATAATCTTCACACCTGGGAAGGCCCGGCATGGCCAAGCGTATTAAAGCGTGCGACTCGTAATCTGAGGGTCGCGGGTTCGCATCCCGTTCGCGCCAAACATGCTCGCCCTTTCAGTCGTGGGGGCGTTAAAATGTGACGGTCAATCCTACTATTCGTTGATAAAAGAGTAGCCCAAGATTTGGCGGTGGATGGTGATGACTAGCTTCCTTCCCTCTAGTCTTACACTGCTAAATTAGGGACGGCTAGCACAGATAGCTCTCGAGTAGCTTTGTGCGAAATTCAAAAAAACTAACAAACAATTCACGCCTAGGACACTATGCACTTAGTAGAGACAACAATTAACGTTTTTGAACTATTTATTATGATCTTCGTTGGTTGAAGTCTGATCATTCATATCTAAACCTGTCAACCAATGGGTGATCTAAAGCAATCCCTTCTGCCTTTCAGTTCTTTTATTCTCTCCTCTTTTGATTGAATTATAACATTTTTGGACGACCTGTTTTTCTGCTCACTTTCGCTTCACCAGCAACTCAATTGGGGCTGTATCCGATACGTTGGAATTCGATGTAAACGTCACACCATCCAACTCTACACATATGGCTCCCACTATAGTATACTGACTAGATTAGCACTGAAAATAGGTCTGTTATAGGTAAATTACTTTGCAAAAAGCAAAGGACTTTCACCATAGGTTTGACACAAACGTGGAGAAGAACACATTTTTAAAAGTTATATTGTTCAAAAGCTTTCATATCGAAAGGCAGTTTAGTGCTTTTTTATCGTTTGCCTGATATGGTGATGACCAAAACATCCAATAATTTCTATATGCTCGTCTCCCAGTTTTCGATTTAGAAATATGAAAAGGACTACCCATAAAGTAAAACTTGTCAATTTTAGTAATCAATTTCCAATAATATATCAACGCTATTATTATATCTATAATAGTTTATTTATAATTAAGCATGATAAATGCTTGTTTTCAAGGTATATACCACTAGAGATAAATGTAATTAACAAAATATAAACATATCACCATAAATCTTGAACTTTAGTGCGGAGGTCAAATCCCCAATGTAGGGATCAAGCTCCTCCATTATCTCCAGTTACTTCTGTAGCTACCCCACGAGGGTTCGTACTGGAAATCAAACCCCGTTAGGACATCTGACCGTGGCACTTGACTATGTGTGTGCCATGTAGGGCGGAGTGTGAACACAGATTCAAACATGGCGCCTGAGGAAGCCAAACATAGAACTTGATCTCAGATTCGGACTCGGTGACCCTGAAAAAGTATTTCTAGACCCACCTGGGGGTTTAGTCCCCCAGAGTATCCCCTTTGTTATGAAGGCTAAGTTATGTGAATAAAGATATTATCTCCGGCCCACTTCGAATTATCTTGCCAAGTTTGGTCCTGCTAGCTACAAAACTGTATGAGGAGTTTGCGGAGAAACAAAGTCACTTGCACAACGTGAACTGACATGAAGCTTTCTCTTATTTTACACTTAATATTAACACATTTATCATGGATTCCATTTGCTTAATTTAACTATAAATTGTAACTCATTATCTAGTGATAAATCTGATGAAATATTGCTTTAAATTCACGACGGAAGTATGAAGTATTTCTCATGTGACAGAAGGGTCACTTCAAAGTGATGCTACCAGAATGTAGACAACACAGAAGTCGGATCCACGCACGTGAGACAACCTCACTTCAGGTAAACTGGGCCGTCTCAAGGCGGACCGACCCCTGCAGAGGCCAAAATACCGCACGCATTCGCTGTGATGGTGGTCTGAGGCTCGTGCCAAAAGCAATGGCGTCACTCTTCTGCTATGATACGCAAAATCGGACAGCTCTTGCGTGTTTACGGGAAAACTGCAATTCATTGTAAAAACGCCAATTTCAGAGTAAGTCTTCATTATTCATGTGGCTCGTGTTCCTGTCCTATTATTGTTATGAATGGTAAAAATATCGAAAAACGTACCACGTGGCAATTGTAGCGTAAATGTCTAGAAGTAATAAAATAAAATAGAACTCAGGTAATAAAATAACGGAAGAAGATTACATTTGTTTGCTTTCTAAATTAACTACTACTGTATAAAGGAGAGTTTATTAACCTAAAAGAACCATTCGCCTATTAGTCCTAGGAAATTATGAGTTTGTTTCATTAAACAGATCACCAATTCGAAAATAAATAAATAAAATAGATGTGTATTACAAGATGAAATGGAAAGGGAAAATATTCTATTTTAATAATTAAAGTGTCTTTCTCCGGATAAAAATTTCCGAAAAAATAAATGTGCTTGTGGTTTAAGTGTTTAGCGATCAAGCTTAGATTACCTTTTTTGTTGTTGTTCTTTTTACTGGAGGATGTAACCCATTATTTTATTGGAGGATGTTACCCATCAGACGCAGTCAAAACCAACCGTGGTAAAATCTATCTTTTCTGTTGTGAGCTGGAATGTGGATTAAACTCAGTATTGATCTCGGACAAGATAGGTTAAAGATTCCACACGGTGAAGTTCTGAGCATTGGGACTCATACTTCTCTTAAAGTTTTAGAGACGGATGGGGTGATTAAGAAATCAGAACATATAGCGTGGAATTATAGCGTAAAAAACATATAATTGTGTTTTACGTACAATTAGAGGAGCTGTCGTATCATGATGTGTTATGAACCTCACCCTGAACAGGGTGTACAGTATTGTAGTTTATTCACATTATAGGCTACAAAAAGGGACAGTTAACTTAGTATTTGAGACACTGTCGTGTTGTGACGCGTTATGAACCTCACATCGACCAGGATAGCACACAGTGTTGTAGTTAAGTCACACGATATGTTACAAAATGGTAAACTTTACCTGCTACAAACGCTCTTCGGAGCCAGTGCGTTGCTCGACTTATCGCTGAAGATAGATTTTTTTTCCCCCTACTCACAGATTCGTTTAGCAGAGAATCTTTGGTAACCGTATGCCGTAGGACTTTTCGGCTGCCCGACTTGACGAGTCGCCGAGATAAGTGAATTTCCCGAGGGCCAAACGAGACTGTGTAAATTAATAACCCAACTACAGTGAAATAGGCAACGTTCCCACGACCGGTACCTAAACGTTATTTCCCGATGATGTTGTTGGTAGAGAAAACCAAACTCGATATCTCATGAGTTAATGATGCTATCTTCCTCAGTGAAGCAAAGCTTGGAAGTTTATGTGATGATGTTTTTTCTAACTTAACCACATTATTAACCACTAGCTATAAACTAGATACGAGCATCATCCGCGCATTCACAGTACGGAAGTTTTTTATTGTTACTGGAGATACAAATACATTAAATAAAAAAGATAATATCATCTGACGCAACCTCAAAACATTTCCGAAAAAAAAAAAGGCAGAAATTGAACAAGACGTACGAGGTTAACCCATTAACTCTTTATAAGCACGGTATGTTTCTTTCGTGAGGTTAATAAGACAACCTCTTATTCGAACATGCAAGTGCTTAAATTGTTTTGTGAGAAACGTAAACAATGTGTTATTTGAGAAATTACAAAAACAAACAATCCGCTTAATTAATAATTTATCATTAAGTTAAAAACGCTTACAATTTTGAGCTATATTTAATGTTTATAATATAAGCAATTTATTTGTGAAATAGCATTACATCAGTGTAGCTGTTATATGTTTGTATAAGGTATGTTGCAAAATAATTATGTTGACTGTTTTCTTTGCGTGTATTTTTTGTGTTCACTTGATTACCGTGATCTTGATAAAATAATAATTGATACTTTTTACGAATTATCATGTGTTGTTTTTAAAATAATGATGTATCATGGTACTAGCTGAATGTTTTAATTATTGTTATATCATGGTACTAACTATACAATTCATTTAATATTGTATCATGGTACTAACTATATGATTTATTTAATATTATATCATGGTACTAACTATATAATTTATTTAATATTATATCATGGTACTAACTATATAACTTATTTAATATTATATCATGGTACTAACTATATAATTTATTGAATATTATATCATGGTACTAACTATATGATTTATTTAATATTATATCATGGTACTAACTATATGATTTATTTAATATTATATCATGGTACTAACTATATAATTTATTTAATATTATATCATGGTACTAACTATACAATTTATTTAATATTATATCATGGTACTAACTATATAATTTATTTAATATTATATCATGGTACTAACTATATAATTTATTGAATATTATATCATGGTACTAACTATATGATTTATTTAATATTATATCATGGTACTAACTATATGATTTATTTAACATTATATCATGGTACTAACTATATAATTTATTGAATATTATATCATGGTACTAACTATATGATTTATTTAATATTATATCATGGTACTAACTATATAATTTATTTAATATTATATCATGGTACTAACTATACAATTTATTTAATATTATATCATGGTACTAACTATATAATTTATTTAATATTATATCATGGTACTAACTATATAATTTATTTAATATTATATCATGGTACTAACTATACAATTTATTTAATATTATATCATGGTACTAACTATATAATTTATTTACTATTATATCATGGTACTAACTACACAATTTATTGAATATTATATCATGGTACTAACTATATGATTTATTTAATATTATATCATGGTACTAACTGTATCTGTTCATTAATCTTATGGCACTAACTATATATATTTCAATTTTTCATATTCTTTATTCTCCCAATTTCCGTATACTTTTCACTGTCTCTCAGTTGTTAAGCACAAAACCACAGAATGGGCTACCTGTGCTGTGCCCACCATAGGTATCGAAACTCGACTTTTAGTGTTGTAAGCCTGCAGACTTACCTCTTGTAAAATAAGATAATAATAACTCTGTTCCCACAGTATGAATATATGAATTGTAACTACACAGGCTACTGGTTAAAATAACAACATTAAATTTCGTGGTTGATAATATATATATATATAGCCCCACTCCACCAGCCCAAAGAAAATATTTCCACGAGCATGGAATCTAACGCGGTGTTTTTAGAATGACAATAACGAGTTTTCAAGATGAAAGAAAATTTATTTTAAAATGTATTATTTTCTCAAGAACTTCTTACCTCCAAGAGAAAAAAAAAAAAAAAGAATCTTTAATTAACAAAAACCTCTTGCCTAAAGAAACTAAAACATCAAAATCAAAGGAGAAATTACGTTTATTATCTTCATGTACATAAGCTTCACACCCGCGGTGTTTATTTGCTGTATTTCAATTACTAATGAAGGGAGAAATAACATTTGAGTTTTGAATTTTTGCGCTAAGATACACGCGGGATACCTACGCTAGCCGTCTCTAACTTAGCAGTGTAAGACCACAGGGAAGGCAGCTAACAGTCACCACCCATTTCCAAATCGTCGGCAACTCTTTTACCAACAAATAGTGGGGTTAACCGTGACAGTACAACATCCAAACGGTTGAAAGAGAAGGCATGTTTAGTATGATGAGGATTCGAACCCATGACCCTCATATTGCGACTCGAGTTCCCTTGCCACCTGGCCATGCCGGGCCTAACATTTGCTATCAGATAAACCATCTGCCTTCAGTCTTCACATCTTAAGAGAAGCAAGTAGAACATGTTGAAGTTAAATTAAGTTTTATTATATCTAGACTAAATCTATTTTCTTCATTTTACTGAAAGTTGTAATTTAAAATAAACTTCACGCAAATTCGTTATGTTTGGTTCATGATTTCCCAAAAATTAAAAGTTGTTCACATATAGATAGTTATCTGTTTGCGTATGTGTACAAAACTTCCATATTTCAGAGAGAAACTCCATTTTGATAGCCAAAAAGAACACAAAAAACTGATTTTAAACAAAAACTGGATACGAAAAAGCAACACCCAGGAGTTTAATTCATACTACAGGAGTACTCTAGCATCTAAAATCCAGAAATGGAAATTAGATTTCGGTTATGAGTTCTTTGATCTAATGTTAACGTCACACGTGTTACAGAAATTTTGGCATAGCTCCGGCACCATAAAATATAGCACCCACCACTGGCGGCTATACGTGTCTGTACACATCAATATTACGTCTTAACCGGTTTAGAAACCAATGACAAAATTACAGATTAATAATATAAATTGTCTACGTCGTTGACGTTCAGAATGGCCGATTTCAGCGAAGAACGCAAGGAATTTTATGGTTCTCTAGTAATTTCTTTACGTATTTGGAAAGGATCTCGGCCCTAGGTCATTAAAACATCCTGTTTGTTGAAAGGCAAACAAAGAATGGGTCTACTTGCGTGATATAAAATATCAGAATGCAATTACAGGTGGGGAAACATAAAACTTCTGCATTAAGTCTTCACGTATTGTATAAAATATCAGAATGCAATTACTGGTGGGGAAACATAAAACTTCTGCATTAAGTCTTCACGTATTGTATAAAATATCAGAATGCAATTACAGGTGGGGAAACATAAAACTTCTGCATTAAGTCTTCACGTATTGTATAAAATATCAGAATGCAATTACAGGTGGGGAAACATAATACTTCTGCATTAAGTCTTCACGTATTGTATAAAATATCAGAATGCAATTACAGGTGGGGAAACATAAAACTTCTGCATTAAGTCTTCACGTATTGTATAAAATATCAGAATGCAATTACAGGTGGGGAAACATAAAACTTCTGCATTAAGTCTTCACGTATTGTATAAAATATCAGAGCGCGAATAAAATATGGAAACACAAAACTTGACAATCGAGTCTTCGCGTATTGTATAAGATATCAGAGCGCGAATATAAATATGAACATGTCATATACGTTGAAGTCTATCTCGTTACGATGAAAAAAAGTCTTTGAAATGTCAGAGAAGATGAATCCGATCTTCCTATCCGTTAAACTGGCTCTATGTTTTAAAATCAGTCAGCTTTTCACCATTGTTGCTCTAATCAACATGTGCGAATTTAATTAATATCTGGTGTTACCTGTACACATGAATATTGTTTTTCACTGTTATTTTCTTAAACACAATAACACATCATATTCTTTAAGAAGTTCCTGTGTGTACTTACTTCAATAGATGGAATCTATATTTTACGTACAGTTTCGCTACATATATACGTCAAAAAAACAAAACCTCACCTTGACCCAAATCTACCTGTTAGCCAAGAAGTCTCATTTAAATTAACGGTGTTAGACAGTAGTCACACACCTTCTGAGAACAGAGTTGCGGAAAATAATAATTTACGTCCAGGTACTTTTTGCTTTAGGGCCCGACATGGCCAAGTAGTGAGGACGCTCGACTTGTAACCTGAGAGTCACGGGTTCGAATCCCCGTCACACCAAACATGCCCATCCTTTCAGCCGTGGGAGCGTTATTATGTGAAGGCCAATCCCACTGTTCGTTGGTAAAAGAGTAGCCCAAGAGTTAACGGTGGGTGGTGATGACTAGCTGCCTTCCCTCTAGTGTTACAGTGCCAAATTAGGGACGGTTAGCGCAGATAGCACTCGTGTAGTTTTGCGCGAAATTCAAAAACAAACAAACACAAAACCTTTTGCTTTTGTAATCCATGTTATTGTTTTTTTAACTTCCTTTTAATTTTCCACATATGAGACATATGTGTAAATGGAACTTTCGAAGTCTGAGTATTTGACAAATGAAAATTACGTGTAGCAATTTCTTACATTACCGCTCTGAAAAATACACTTAAGTTCAACCCTTTTCATTTTTGATTGAATAAAATACATCTACACTCATTACAAGAAACGTCCCCACCCATCTCATCACACTTGATAAAAAAAACCCGTAAACAACTCACAACATTCTTTGAAAAGAAAAACATTAAAACTTGCTTAAACTGAAAAAATCAAAAATTAATTTGATCTTACGAGCTGTTCGGTTTGACGTACGTGATATTCAAAACATGTCAAGAAGAAAGAAGAAACGAAAATGAACGCCACAAATACAAACAGTGTTTCATAGATGTCGAAGCAGACATGTGCTGCCTATTAAAAAATACAAATATAAAACACAACGAGAAATGACGGCATGGCAGAACCCGTGAATAGTATCCGTCAACTTTTAAGTTGAAATAAACTTACTAGTTGCAATCAACTTGTACTGGCGTGATCTAGTAGCTGGCGTGCTCTGACTGTGAATCCCAGGATTCACGTTGCGCTTCACCGCAAAAACACGCTCCGTACCTTAGGACGATGGATACGCTTTTCAAATAATGGGTATGTTCCACTATTCTGTCAAATGAGAGTAGCAAAATAGTTGGCGGCGGGTGCTGTTAATTAGTTGCCTTCCATCTAATCTATCAGTTCAAACTAAGAGGAATTGCTATGCTCAGATAGCCTTGTGTAGCTTTGAACGAAAATTCTAAACAAAAGTAGAATAGCTCAGTTTAGTTTCTGTCTGGCTTGGTGTACATGTTGTGTAACACGAAGTAAGTCAGTATTCTGACTTTACAATGTAGGTAGTTTTGTCAGTTTTTAATGAATTATTAAAGCATAAGAAAGAAACATAGTGTTTATGCGATTGTTGTAACACAAATACACGCGTAAGTAGCCTTCCTTTATATCGTTGGAGAGTGTCTTATACGCAGAGTGTAGTGTACTACATATGGGCAACCAAAGCAGTTGCTCACGGAAAAGTAGGCTGAGTAGTAATATTAATTGTCCTACTATGATATATAAATTTTTATTTTCGAACCAATTGAATCAAACAACATTCAGAATGGTAGAATTAAAGAGCATCTATTAGGCCTAATACGTGTGATATAAATCATTTCAGTTAAAATTAAATTCTACATGTTTAATGTTCTATGTAATTCTGATAAATTATGTGTTCCAGGTGCTTGCCTAAATAAGACATATGTTTGTGACTACTTCTCATATGTATATATATAGATATAATAAAATATTCTCATGTCTGCAGAATACACTACAAATAGTGATTTAGGCCGAAAATACTACCATTAATTAGTATATCCAATTAGTAGTAAACTAGTGGAATTTAACTGTAGCAGGTTTAGAATTCTCTAACTAGTTTATGCTCTAGGTAACATTATAACACTTAACTTTTATTAATAACTATTTTTTCTCAATATTTAATTAATTTCTTGATTAGTTACACAGAATGTCTTCCTTAAAGAACATCTTATTTTCGAACATTTTGATTTTGATTACAAAGTTTAAAATTTCTTAGCATAATTCTGCGGGTAACCTAAAATGTTTCATTTACAACTCCTACAGGAGAGTAGGAGCTGATTCAAGACAGGTTATATTTATATTGGTGATGGCTACTTTTCTCCTATCGGTCGTTCGACCAGCTTCTATATACGACGTTAATACTAGAATATCGTCCTAGGCTTGTCGCCCATGTATTTACAAGTAATGGTTTTACGTCGCTAATATCTAAATATGCGCTCGCACACGTGTGTGTCCCTGGTAAAGATAGAAGTACAAACGTATCTGCATGTCGTATTTGGTATCCTGTTTATTTATTTTTATTAGTATATTCCTCGTCTGACAATGATGGCTAGTATCTTAACAGATAAAAATGATTGCATTCACGATTAAACAGTTCAAAACAAACATTTTATTATTTTGTGACATTAAAACTACTGATAAGAAAACATTAGCCCAGATTATGCATTGCGAATTAATTTACATGAAATAACACATACTTCTCGTGCGTGTTATGACTTTGTCACTGTGGGTTTTTTCTTTTTTTTTACATTTGTTTATATCTCGCTAGCCTCATAACTGGGATCGAGGGTACTGCAAGTAACTGATCGTTGTATAAAATATGTGAATAAATACGTTTTATCGCCTGTCTAGTACTCTCAAACCCTGTGATAAGCGATTTATCTCAAATCCTTCTTCATGCGCAAGTACCGTTTTGATGTTCGTACTTTATTTATCTCAGAGATACTGTTCATTGAATGAAACGTAACTAAATACATTTTGTCTCAAGAAGATATTCAGGTCTACTACACTTAAACCCTGGGATAGGCAATTTATCCCACACTCATCTGGATGTGATCTCTTGATCTTCAAACTTTATTTTCGTACACGAAGTAAAAAACAAATTCCCATTTCCTGTTTGTTTTTTGGTTTTATTATCTACTCTTCGTGTTTCAAAATGTTTATCGTTTTAGTTCATATATATAAGTAATATATTATTTCATGCCACGGAAACAAAACGACAACATTACAGACAAGCCACAGTTTACAGTGTACAGGAAACGACCACGTGTTACATATTAAGTCGTTAAGTGTAGACCAGATATCATCAGACACGTTTTTGTTGAATAACTTGTCAATAAACGAATGTTTACAAATCGTATATTTGATGTTATCGTTAACTGTATTCACTCCTAACAAAAAAGAAACACGAAACCAAATGCAGTATTCTGGTTCTTATTCGTCAGTTTTATTTTCCCTTGAAACGGAAATCCTTTGAGTAAAAACATACACAAACTAATTCTTGATGACGAGAAACTCACTTGAAATAAAAATGTATTTCAGAACGGCTAGTAGGGGAATTAACACTTTTATTGATGAGGAAGGTCGAAACGTTGTTCTCTCCTTATCAGTAAACGTGTTAATACCCATACCAGTCATTCTGAGATAGAAACACAAACTGACTTAAAACCACCAATAAACCTAATCAGCAAGTGTTATTATCATTCGCTGAATAGTAGTAGTTATGGTGATATTACGTTTTATCATCTTATTCGTTTGTAAACTCATGTTGGATGATTGTGTGTGTTTTTCTTATAACAAAGCCACGTCGGGCTCTCTGCTGAGCCTACCGAGGGGAATCGCACCCCTGATTTTAGCGTTGTAAATCCGTAAACATACCGCTGTACTAGCCGGAGTCGAACTCATCTTGAATCAACTTTGTACTAAAACCTGATCATTAATCCTCTGTAGGTTGGTAAAGTTTCTGTAGGTTTGTTTGTTTCTTTAGAATTAAGCACAAAGCTACACAATGGGCTATTTGCGCTCTGTCCACCAAAGGTATCGAAACACGGCTTTTAGCGGTGCGAGTCCGCAGACATATCGCTTTGCCACTAGGGGTGTTGGTAAAAGAAACGTTTTAACGATGTATAATTTTACCCTATTCTTTGTGCCAAATAAACGTATGAGATAAAGAATGGAATCCTCTAATAAATATCTCAAAACGTAGTCAAGACCTGAATTGAGTGAAATTGATTACACAGTAAAATATTATTTTACTCAATAAACCAAACTAGATATTTTATTTCATGTAAAAATAATTAATTATAATTCATTATCTATTGAGGAATACAAGTAATTACATGTATTGTAGATACAAAGTGTTCTTTAGAATTTCAAGCTTTTCGTGTGTGTAATCTGATCCTGAACTTGGAAACAACATCACTTCAAGACACGTGTTAAAATACGTTTTTTTAAACACACGTTTTTTGTGTGTTTTGGCCTCTGATTTAAAATGTTACGAATCAACAACATTAACACCGCAAGAAAGAAATGTGTTATTTAAAAACAATTTAGAATGTTCAGAATTGTTTAATCTGCAGTAAACGTGAAAAAATATTTCTTAGGTTTGTTTTAGAGCAGTGCTACATTGGTCTATCTGCTTTGTCCACCGCGAGGAATAGAAACCCGGGCTTTAGCGTTGTAAGTCCGTAGACTTTGCTGTCCAACCAGAGGACACAAGATATCGGGAATTGTACTAAACTAGCGTGTTATTTAATTTATTCTAAGAAATATAAGCTTAACAACTTGTTGAGTTCCCGTTTTTGGTTTGATGAAGATATGAAATACTGCGTATGTAACTAATACATATATAGATCGAATAGAACTTTTAATTGAAATAACACAAGATAACAAATGATAGACAAGAATAACACCGATCTGATAATTGGTACATTAGTTAATATAACGTGTATAAAACCCACAAAAATAAAGTATGAAAAGATTGTTGTTGAGCGACAAAGTTTCACCATGGGCTATTTGTGCTCTGCCCAACACGGGTATCAAAATCCGATTTATAGCGTCGTAAACCTGTGGACTTACCGCTGAGCCACTTATGGACATGAAGGAATCATAAACACTGTTACTTCACTTGTATTGTAATGTAAATTGTTTTAGCACTTGGGATATTATGAGCGCAAGGGCAGTTAACGAATAATTTGAGCTCATGTTTCCTATTACTGATGCGTTGCACGTGAACATCTGTGAGATCATTAATCTTAGGGGGTACTTCGTAACTTCTCAGCATTATCACCACGGCTCATCATATTCATGTAAGTTAAACACGGGGTTATTGTTGATTAACCTTTTGGTCTGTGATGCTCTGTTTTAGGTCACACTCATCGCCAGTTTTCAGCATTCTGATGCATTCAACAGGTTATAGGATATAACCATGAAATTATGCCATCAACCATGCACGATGTAGATACCACTATCGTTCATCACTGCCAATCAAAAATTTTCGTTTCGTTGTTTATGTATTAGGTTGAGGAATAATTCGTGAGCGTTTTTAAATACTTTCATTCAAGCATTACATGCAAGACTATACAATACTTCAATGCATGAACACATTACACCCAAAACATTTATTATGATACTTTATTTCATGTAATACCTAGATATTTAGTATGCATTGTTTGAAACGAAATTGCAAGAAATTAAATGCGAAAAGCAGATGGTGTCGAAAATGCTCGATTTTGTCCACTTGACATTCCATTTAATGAGCTGAAAATGAAAGCAAAAATTAAAGACATATGAAAATCAAACACACCATCTATTAGAGCAAAAAATTATCAACCAAATGACATGAAATATTTTGTGAAAGCGTTTCATTTATGAATATATTTTGTTAACTTGAAAAAAACGCTCACGAATTATTCCTCAACCCAATATCTACACAGAAATACGTGTAAGGTTGTAAATGGTCAAGACTTGGCATACCTTATCCCACAATATAGAGACTTCAGTTCTCCACTTCTTCTACCTTTTACCTGTTATTTAATATAAATATTTACGTTATGGAGAAAGGAACAATATGATTTATATATAAACTGGATCGTATTAGTAAGGCCTTGTTACAACGCTCGTGAAATAGACCAAATGGTAAGAAGCATATGATCTGTTACTTGAATGGAAACGGGCGTTTTGCTGTAACCTGTAAAAAATCAACAGGCCTGCCAATAGTAAGTTTGCACTGGTGTCCCTTTGAGTGAAACAATGTGGGATTGGGCGTCCGATGGTTCTTTAAAAATGTAACAAAGAACAATAGGACAGTGGATAATGCATCAAAAGACTTAAAAACAGCTAGAAGTAAGTTTTAAAAAATATATACGTTGTATCTTATCACTGGATGAGCTAAGCCTTACTATATTTTGTAGAGGATTTAAGTCATCATAAGATTTTGCAACAGAGTTATTTCAGTATTATCGGATTCTACAGTACAGTTAACTTAGCATTATCGGATTCTACAGTAGAGTTAAATTAGCATTATCAGATTCTACAGAAGAGTTAAATTAGCATTATTAGATTCTACAGTAGAGTTAACTTAGCATTATCAGATTCTACAATAGAGTTAATTCAACATTATCAGATTCTACAGTAGAATTAACTTAGCGTTATCAGATTCTACAATAGAGTTAATTCAACATTATCAGATTCTACAGTAGAATTAACTTAGCGTTATCAGATTCTACAGTAGAGTTAACTTAGCATTATCAGATTCTACAGTAGAGTTAACTTGCCATCATCAAACTTTGTGATTGAGTGAACACAACGTAACAGTACATACATCTTACAACTCTGTCTAGAGTTATTTGAACTAGGTTATGAACAATGCAACAGCCGGAAAGAAATTCCAAAATGTATTCATCAAGACTTTCCAACTGAAGCTCACAAAATAAAACAAAGATTAAATATCTGATGAACAAACCCTGTACAAGTCTCAGGGATTTAGTACATATTTTATGTAGCAGTGTTATAAAATTCTATAACGTCTGTCATGAAAGCGTGATTTAAGCCTTCAATTGATTTTATCATTTTTTATGGAGTTCCTTCAGTTCTGTTTCCTGTAACAACCTTCTCATTCAATATAAAACTTAACACCAACAGCTATGCTATTGTTCACACTTCACACGCCCCAAGCAATCAAAGTCGATATTGTTCGTTCTCAGAAAATATATACTATCTAACAGTAGGTATCAAGTTTCAAATTCATTAGTGAATACGTTAATTTTTTTATTTTATACCTATATAGCTATAAAGCAGTCTCTGTGTGTTTTTCAGTTGCACATGTCACATGCTTACCTAACTTCATGCAACACTTAAGGTTTGTACATGATTTCACATACACACTTACTTTCTCACCCGATTCGTGTTTTCTTCTTTATCAAGGTAAACTTAATGTGCCATTAAAGAAAAATGTTCTACCATTACAGAACGTAAACGTTGTGGAAGACACAATTATACAAACGTGTAAGAAGACACCGAGGCTGTGATGGTTTATAGTCTCTGTTAAACAAAAATAAATAAATATATATAAGTCATTAATACGAACTATGTTGGTTTTATTTCATACGGAAGTAAATAATGCATCTCAAAACGAATGTTTTTTTTCCTGTACTTTGTAACATGTACACTGAAAACATAGCTAATGTCACCGGTTTAAGACCAATGAAATAAAGCTAGGAATTGAACAAAAGCTTTAAATTACTAATAAAAAATAGAAAATCTCCATTTTAAGCACTTTTTATAGTACTCTATACCATATATGTTTATGCTAATTGTTATCTATCGATGGGTAAATGTATAAGGACTTACAACACTATAGTCTAGAATATTCGATTCTCCGTAGTGGATAAGACATAGTTAGGTCATTCTGTAGCTGTGAACTAAAACAATCACCTATTATTAATGAACAAACTACAAATATTGATATAAGTACTTGACACATACACACACACACATACATATATACAGAGAGAAATAAACTTTAAAAAAACCCATAAAATATAGTTTATAATGATCATCAGTCTTGCTTCATACTGGAGAAAGTTTTATCCTTTATCTTCTTTAGATTAACGTAACTCAACTACTCTTTATTTTCTTTAACAGATCACAGATTAGTATAACTCTATTACTCTTTATCTTTCCTTATAGATCACAGATCAGTATAACTCTATTACTCTTTATCTTCCCTAATAGATCACAATAACTCAGCTACTCTTTATATTCCTCAATAGATCAGTATAACTCAGCTACTCTTTATCTTCCTTAACAGATCAGTATAACTCAATTACTCTTTATCTTCCTTAACAGATCAGTATAACTCAATTACTCTTTATATTCCTCAATAGATCAGTATAATTTAGCTACTCTTTATCTTCCTTAACAGATCAGTATAACTCAATTACTCTTTATATTCCTCAATATATCAGTATAATTTAGCTACTCTTTATCTTCCTTAATAAATCAGTATAACTCAGCTACCCTTTAATTTTCTAAATAAATTAGCGTAACACAGCTACCCATTATCCTTCTTAGGTTAGTGTGAGTCAAATATACATTTACCTTTTTTGGATTAATATACCACAGCTATATCTTTTGTCCTTTTTAGATTAATTTAACCCAAAGTGGAAGGTCTTACTAGAGTTTTCACACACTTTAAAGGGAGCAATATACTGAATTTGCTAAAAACGGGGCACATTTGTCTTAACAAGCTGTGATATACAAGTTTATGTAAAATACAGAGAGTTTTACTATTGTATTTGTGTTGTGTTTTGGAAGTGACAATACGCACAGGATCTCAGAATAATCCATCTTGCAGAAATCTAAATTTCATTTTTCTCAGTTTTGTGTGTGGTATAAAAGTGTAACTAAAACTCGTGCATGATTTAAACGTTCTGTGCGAGAAATAAAATCATTATATATTTACATTGCCATGAACTACACGTAGATATGCAACAAATCAACATGTTTCGACAATCGCTAAATAAAATTAAAAAGTAGAATACATTTTGAAACCGTAAAGATTTCAACTTAAAGTCTGTGAAAATAAGAAACTGATTATTTACTTGTCATATACACAGACTTTAAAAGTCTGTGAAAACCATGACAGTTGATGGTTTAAATGGTATACGTAGACACCGACGCATTATAAAAATAATAAAGAACTAGTTATTTACATGTTAGTTTTGTAGCTGTAAAGAGAGACACTAAAACTGTGAAAACAAAGAAAACCAACGAGTTACATAGTATGAATATATGAAGTCATTTTAGAGTGGTACACAAATCAACATTTGATTAAACAAATTAGAAACGATTTCCACCATACACTAGTAACCTAATAACACTAAGTAACTTGCTATTTATAATGGTCAAGTTACATTTGTAACGAAGTAAGGACAAGTAGGGAAGTTGCTTACATGTATCTTTGTACACGATATTCTGTGTACAGTTAATAAACCAGGCTGTATAAAAATTCCAATCGACTAACTTAATTTGCACCGATAAACGTTTATTAACCACACATACGATGACGAATATGGTACAACTTTAGAAAAATTGAAAAACTTTTAATCAATATTTCAAGTTGTTTGTGTCGTTTCGCGAACAACAAAAATAGATTCAGTGTCTAAACCATGTGAAATAATTATACGACTCTCTCGACTATTTTTGAAGATTTATAATAATTTAATAAATAAATCAAATTACATTGCACAACAATGTATATATATATATATATAAGAAAGCTTGTGCTAAATAAATTCGCCTCGTCGTGGATACGTAATAGTGGGAAATAAAGCATTTTAAACTGCTATCGTGCATTGTATTGTAATACTGTATGAAATCACTGTAGTCCTGCATCAAACCGAGGCTGATCTTGTACATCAGTTTTCCAACATTCGCAACAAAATATTATTCTGAATCAACTCAAGCGTATTTTTAAAGTGACGCACTACCATGAGTCCTATTTGTATTGAATGACTCATGCCGTGTCATGAGCGAGTCGACAGAATAATCTCTCAAACAAATAATGAAACTGTATACATTCACAGGACAATGGACACAGTGTCTTATTAGTAGGCACACATGTGCACACGAGATAGTGCTGTTTCTTTATTATTATGCGTATGCCGTTACATCTTTTACATGCATGGAAAGCCACATACATTAGAAACAATAGCAAGTGGATAATAGACACAAAGCTGCACGATGGGATATCTGTGATGTGCCTACCGCGAGTATCGAAACCAAAGATTCAATCACCAAAGGGCACAAAAAATTAAACTGTAATAATTGTAAATACATACAAATATTGAAGACACTCGGGTTTAATATGCTGTAACACGTTTTCTATTATTGCAAGTTAAGTGATACAGTTTTATATTTATTCTAGGTATGTGTAATTCGTTAGAGAGTGAATGTACGGTGTTTACAGTGCATAACTATGAGTTTTATAGTAACGTTTAATGCCTTTTAGACTAACCGCATGTACGTAAACACAAACACCACAGACAAATTATTGTTTCAACTGACCTGAGGAGGGTCTGTCAGAATAACGAGTACAGAAGACCCACGCTGGCCAGATCGCTGGCTGAGGCGAAGGCGACGTACTGGCGTTACCGGATCTGGTTTCGGCGGCAGGAGAGGTGGGAAGAGGCGTCCCGATAGACTTGACCTGAGCGTTTCCGAAGGAAATCTTCTGTTTGTCTGTTTGAGAGGTGCCAGTGGAACTGTAACGCTGTTCCTTAGCTGCTTTTCCAAAATCTGGGGATAATATATTTTCAATAGAAAATTTCAACGACCTCGCAGTCCCAGCAGACGGCATCGAGAGACGGTTGTTTTCCGGTAGTGAAAACCGGTTTAGCCGGTCGGAAGATTCGTTTCGCCGACCGTTCTCATCACCATTCTTCCTCAACTCTCGTGGCGAAGGACTGCAGGCCGTAGAATGGGGATGATCGGTGTCCAGAGCCATATCTTTCACAGGATTACCAAACTCTGATACCGAGTTAGTTCTCTGCACGCTTAATTGGTAGCGGTGAAAACATAGTAGTCCTGGCGGCTTCACCGGCCCGAAACCCGCCAAGAGCCGGAGGAACGATTCGAATGCCGAAGGAATACAAGCGACGGAACCGTTTAGCAAACGTTCGACAGCTGCGTAAGTGTCACATATGACCTCGAGGTCAGAGTTGTCGATCAGTGTGTTTACAAGGAATGCACGGGCATGGATACTGCTTTTTATATACATCCGCACCAAATCTATGAACCATAGTTAACTAACGATGCAACTCGTAGTGGGCCGCTTCAACCACAATGTAGAGACCGCCTCTGGTTTCGAAGGCCACGTGACGTTGACCAATCAAAACGAAACTAGTTTACAGCTTAACGCGTCACGGCGTTTGGTGTTGGCTGTCGTTATTAAAATATCAGTTTGTGGGCGTTATCATGTTCCAGGTAAAGGGCTTTCAAGTGCGATATATTAATCTTGCCGTTGATGAGAAAATGCTTATAGCCATCAGTAGTTGAAAAGAGAAGAAAATAAATGAAAAAAAAAGCTACTGTTTCATCGTCACTGCGTTTAAACATTACTGACAAATTGCTGCAAAACTCGATCATTGTAACATCAACAAAATCAGCTTGATGGTTACGGTTTCGGTCGATCAGGTTTTGAGATATAAAAGATTTCTTTTGTTTTATTGCAATTTGTATATGATAAGCAGAAGACGATCTGAACTTAAGAATGATAAATTACACACAACAAAATCTAATTTTCTGTAGTATTAAAAATATTTCAATGTTTTCGTGATTCTTCATTTCGGTGTCGGTGTTTCTCAGTGTCACAATAATCACTTACAACATCAGTACGTGTGTATTTATATATATATATGTACGATATGTACGAACGGGAAAGTTTCAGACTGTTGCCATGGCTAGTAAGTAGTATATGCGATCAACTAAGTTTAAGCATTGACTTTATTTCAACAATCAGATTCTAATCACTGAGTAGTTTTATCCTACGTTTCGTCTGCTAATCTGCTGCTATCTTTAGGAAGCACGTGAGAAATATTGCATCTGGGTCTTCTTGTTAGAAGTTTGGTGAGCTATCCACTCGACTGTCTTCTCCATTGGAATTTGAAAATCAACTAAAAATTCAGATGGTATCAAAATGGATTTCCAGATGTCACTGACTTCTATGCTAGATTGACTGAGAATGTAAGAAGAATTCCTTTCCTCATTTGTGGTTCATATCTTATTTTAATCTTATGTTTTTGGTACGGTCTCTTTTCGATCATTTTCTATAATGATATCCAATCACCACAACCTTACTGTAAGTACTGGAATGTTTATGAGTTGCTTCGCGTTTGATGTTCTTATTTGGGTTCAGTTGTTTAATTTAACTACACCTAAGTCCTAAGTAGTAGGGCCTGGCATGGCCTAGCGCGTTAAGGCGTGCGCTTCGTAATATGAGGGTCGCGGGTTCGCGCCTAAGTCGCGCCAAACATGCTCACCCTTTCAGCCGTGGGGACGTTATAATGTGACGGTCAATCCCACTATTCGTTGGTAAAAGAGTAGCCCAAAAGTTGGCGGTGGGTGGTGATGACTAGCTGCCTTCCCTCTAGTCTTACACTGCTAAATTAGGGACGGCTAGCACAGATAGCCCTCGAGTTGCTTTGTGCGAAATTCCAAAACAAACAAACAAACAAACCTAAGTAGTACATATCCTAGCACTATCCGTGGCCTTTGCCTTTGTGTCGTATATTTCCTGGTGTAATCTTATAACTGATTTGAAGCCTTTTGTTGAATATGAACAAAACGTATATTTGTTTGAGTATTCGTTTTTTGCGCAAAGTCACAAAATTAAATATCTGTGTAATCTATATCGGCATCAGGAATGAATCTTGATGGGCACATTGAAATTTATCGTTACGAGCAATTAGGTTTACCACTGAACTACAAATAAGTAAGCGCGTCAACAAATCTTTATTAACGAATTTGTTGATTAAGTGAGTGCAGAAGTAAACAAAATCTTTGCTAAAAATATTGTAGTGAAATGGTTGAACTACAATTCTATATGTAAATAAGGATAAATTATTTCATTTTTCTTATAAAATAGAATATTTATTAATGATGAAAAGTAAAAAACAGAATTTCTGAACGGATATTTAAAATAGCAAGTGTAAAATTATTTCCCGGAAAGGGGGCCAAAGGCCGACTGGAGTGATCGCCTGTTTTAAACACCCGCGCCACCATGCAGTAATTTGTTAGGGAGTCAGTCTGTCTGCCTGTCTGTCAGTCAGTAGACACTAAAATGACGTCACTTAATAGCATTTAACGTTGTAATTTGACATTAGTAAACCGTGCGCATGTCATGAATCGCGAGAAGAATTATGCACTTTGCAAGCTACAACATTATATGACATATGAAGTTTAAAAGCAAGAAATAAAAATACTTATTACTATTAATTTTGCTTATATTTCCTATTAAAAAGAGAACACTTTCTAGAACCCTGCAGAAGTACATATAGTATTATATTGAATTTGAAGTTTCTCTTTTTATTTAGAGTCATATAACGAAGTAGAGTTGGAGTGATTGAGATTTTATACCTATTCAGTTTTATTAAATGACAAGTCGCAACTGTTGCAGCGATTCCTAGATGAAATGAGGCGAGCTGTGAGTATATTGGAGTTTATAAAACTTCGATTTATAAAGGTAAAGACGCGTTACCTACTGCAGCGGCCAGATCTTAATCGTTGACACAACGCGGTCGTCTCATCGTTTACAGTCTGGTGTTAAAGAACTTCCTTCTCTCTCTTCCTGCAGGTCCGGCATGCCCACGTGGTTAAGGCACTCGACTTGTAATCTGAAGGTCCCGGCTTCGAATCCCCGTCACATCAAACATGCTCGCCCTTTCATCCGTGGGGGCGTTATATAGTGACGGTTTATCTCACTATTCGTTGGTAGGAGAGTAGCCCAGAATTGGCGGTGGGTGGTGATGACCAGCTGCCTTTCCTCTAGTCTTACACTGCTAGATTATGGACGGCTAGCGCAGATAGCTTTCGCTTAGCTTTGCTCGAAATTTAAAAAAAACAACTCTTCCTACAATTGTGATTCGTTTATGTCATTTAAAAGTTATTTTTAAAACAATTAGGTCTTTAAACAGCATTTTCTCGTATTTAAAAGCTTCCATTTATATATGGAAATTATTAAAAATTAAAAAAAGTTATTTAATAAAATAAAATGACCTTACGCACATGTATAGACCCTAAGGGAACCATGCGACGACATCTAGTCGTCGATAAATGTGTTTGTTATAGATTTAATTGTGCTTGGAATATGCGTCAGACCCAGGAAAATATTTCGATTTATTTTAAAAGCAGACTTAAGGGCACTACTTCTTATCGAGAATGTCACGAATAAACAAACTCACGTGCAAGCAGGTCATATCTAGTCTAACTGCTCGTAAGAGCATACTCCTTATTGATAGGGAACTATTGGTTTTTAGTTTAGCTATTAAAGACTAGCTTGTACATCGAAAAGCAATGATATTACTTGGATCTGTAGAAGAAAAGCTCTCTCTTGCGAGTAAAACCTGGAAATAGAGCCCACACTGATAAGTTGCTTGGAGAATAATGTGACCGCTAGAATAAACAGCTCCATGTAATTTGGATACGATGTGTGTTAACAAGTATATTATTATCCTAAAGTTATCTCGCCCAAGAACAACCGCAGTTTCGTATGAAAAAAAAAAATATATATATAATAATAAACACAGAATAACGAACAAAGCATTGATATTGCTGTTCCACGGATCAGGATTTATAGCTTATAGGACTGGAAAGGTCACATTCAAATTGACCTCTTCGCTTCTGTACTATTACTATGTAATGTGCATTTTTCTTATTGATGTGGGCGCAGATAGCCTAGATGCTTTGCACTATAAAGCACCAAACCAACCAACTTATTGATTTGAGGTGTTCATTGTATTTTGTATTGTCAATGTTGCTTGCTTATCTTTTATTCGTCTCCCTCTCATTGCGGTGTTCGTGTATTTTATGTGATTTCTGTTGTATTTATTGCGCCAGCTTATTTTCTTACTTGTGTTGTTGCGTACTGTGTTGTATTATGTATGGAATTAGAGGTGTGAAGTACACATGATCAGTGTGATACAGTGTTATGTTTCGTTTGTTTTGAAGTTCGCACAAAAGTACTTGAGGACTATCTGTGCTAGTTGTTCCTAATTTTGAAGATATAGACTGGAGGGTAGGCAGTTAGTCAACACCATCCGTCGACAACTCTTGCGCTACTTTTACTCACGAATAGTGGGATTGAACATTACATTATAAAGCCTCCACAGCTGAAATGGCGAGCACGTCCGAGAAAGGGATTCTAACTTGCAACTCTCACGTTGAGTCCAATACCCCCAACTAGCAGCCAATGCTAGGCCTTCTTGGAAATGTATACTCGACAGTGTCTGATTTAATATCACAGTAATAGACGTCCGGACGTTGGTGTACGTGATGAAAAATGTCAAAATATAGGTCAGTTCATTCGGATACATGATTTTACTCGAACGAACAGTGGTCAGTTCCTAATATCGACGAGTAAAAACTTTATGACCTTATAAATACCATTTTACTTGATAAGTTCCGTTTCTTGCGAACGTAATTCATTGGTTATATAATCATGGACGTTTATTGGATTTATTCATATGCAAACAGATCTAGTTCTCCGTGACAGTATCATATGTATGATAAATCTGTAAGGTATGCATAATATATTTTGCACTGTTATATAAGGTTTATATATGTTAACACATATACACTCGAATGTGAGAGATCGCTTTTAGAGTTCCTAAGATATGTGAGAGATTATAAAGACTATTGTTATTTATTTAATTATTAGTAAGTTCTGATTAAGACAAGCTGCTATACACATCTGATAAAAATATAATTTAAGAAATAATGTAGTTAATATTTATAGTATAATCACATTCGGAGTACACAGTATCCTAGTACAAAATCTTATAATGACTAGAATGTGGTAATCATTCACTTGCTTTCTCTCGCTGATACTGTATTTTCGGTCGTAATTCCAACAGAATGTTCTGAAGCCCGCATAGGAGATTTAGGTTACTCTTAATTCTATGTGCTAATGAATGCTACATGTACATGAAAATCAACAATATAACCAGAATATTAAATTAGGTTTACAGAAAGCTTAACGTCTCTCTTCTCTTACAGTTTGTAACAAGAACAGTCTTTTGCCGTTTGTGTGTGTGTAACAAGAATACCCTATAGTCGCGCGTGTGTATGTGTAACAAAAATACCATATCGTCGTTTATGTGTGTAATAAAAGCACCCTATAGTCGCTTGTGTGTAACAAGAGCACTATGTGAATATTCTTCTGTAAATGTGTATCAAGGGTCTTGAAGTATATATTCATATATGATCATTGTCTTAAACTACACTTTACTAAAAAACTTTTCTTAACAATCTGACCCCTATTCTATCCGTATACGTTTTAAGATATCTCGTGTGTATGATTCTGAATAGGTTTTAAACTAAAACTTATCGGCATAGTTTCCTAACTTTACAAAAGGTAAGACCTGTGTCTGAAAAACGGTACACTGAAAGCTATTCAAAATATATGCTCACATTTCATTATTCTTACACAAACGAGTTTAGTTGTACATATTAATAAACTACTAATACCAGATTGTGGAAACATGTTGAGCTTATCTTAAAACAGCAAGGCTTCAAAATGTTTTACTGTTCTTTTTTATCAGAAAAGATCTAACTGAAAGAAATGCGTCGAGGTTAGTCCTAGCCTTCTCAATCAAAGACAAAACGCTAATAAAAGCTCTACACACCGCAAGTGTAGAGTTTAACCTAAATTATTGTTTCTAACCTATGAGCATTCCAACTTCATTTGGACCCTTCGTAACTTTAACACCGAAATAAAGCTCCAAAAATTAATAGATTTTGTAGATTATAAATAATAACTAGGCCTAACTGTATGGACGTAAAAAATATCGGAGGTCTTCTTAATTAAAGAGATTATTTTGATCCAAAATTGATCGAGTATGATAATAAACTCAACATGAGCGTTTAATCGCAAGGGGTTGGAAGGGACATGTGTTCCCCCTACATTTTTAACAAAGTTAGATGCACGTGAACCACACACATATATAACAATCGGTAGGTTAAAATACAGATGACTCGTGAGAGATGTGTAAGTTTTTAATGCAAATACATATAACAGTTTTATCTAACCATATTATCCAAACTTAATAACAGAGAAAAGTAGATGTCATTCGACTCATGATGGCAACTTAACGTCCAACTATCTGGAATGGCGTGGTACCCTTACATATTTGATCACTTCATACCTGTGCCATAATTGTTTCTACGATCAAACCTAACCCCCTCCACGCAGCGCCACCTTTCAGGCTGAAGACACTTTAACATAAAATGAAGGTCGAGGACCAGTTCTTCAGAAATTCTTATCACAATCTTAAAGTCATCAAAACTCGTACCATACCCCGTAGTTCAAAAAAAAGAAAAGAAAATATATAAAAAAGACATAAACCTAAATATATGCACACACTGTCTATTGTCTATGTTAAAATGTTGTGGTATGTAAGTTCGTATTATATATTCCTTTTCTGATTTTTTTATCTGTTTGATATATTTTATTGAAAATTAATGTAAAACAGTTCTAATTAGCTCCATATAAGATACGCTGTTTTTTACTATAGGTTAGATAATGCACAAATGAAATTAAAAATAAAATTACGTCATAAACACAAGCTGATATTTGAGGTTATATTACAGTCAAGCGGTAACATAATATTGGATAAAATTTTCTGTAAAATGAACATCTACTTTGAAGTATTGGAAAAAAATGTTCTCACGAATTTCACGTGGCTCAAGCTTGTTCCCGCTTTAAAAATTCTCCCACGCGATTCTTCACTGACGTCATAAGGCAAGTGGATTAAGACAACTTTTGTGCCGAAGATATCGTTTTCTTCCGAAGAACGATCCGCACTACAACCATCCGATATCTTTAGTTTCGGTCTCCTTGTTGATTCGGAATCAATGCCGTGTGCAAACGAGACCACCCCCGCGATTGGGACATGGCGAGACAATATAGTAGCTCGTATGTTTCTTAAAATGAGTAAAAGCTGGTAAATTCAATAAAACACTCTTTATATATGCACATAATATACTGCAGACGAGAGAGTGTAAGTAACAGACAGTTTTCCTGAATGGGTTTAGCTTAAAGTTACATCGGAATAAAAGTGAGCACAACCGATAAGGTGCAGGCTGTATGTTTTATTAACCCCTTCAATTGTTTCTTTGGAGACGGTGTTATTCTCACACTGAAAGATAAAATGTGGTTCTTTTACCATAAAGCGATATTCTGAAGGTGGGAGGAAAGATGACTTCCACGAAGAATCTTTTAAGGTATAATTATTTTTATGATATTTAATATAACATAAACTGACAACATTTACAATGAACTATTTATTCGTTAAACTAGCAGTTACTGGTAAAGTGCATGTATGTATATATGTTTGTTTGTTTTGAATTTCGCTCAAAGCTACTCGAGGGCTATCTGTGCTAGCCGTCCCTAATTTAGCAGTGTAAGACTAGAGGGAAGGCAGCTGGTCATCACCACCCACCGCCAACTCTTGGGCTACTCTTTTACCAACGAATAGTGGGATTGACCGTCACATTATAACGTCCCCACGGCTGAAAGGGCGAGCATGTTTGATGCGACCGAGATTCGAACCCGGCGACCCTCGGATTACGAGTCGAAAGCCTTAACACGCTTGGCCAGTGTATATATGCATTGAGTTATAAATAAATAAATACTGCATTGAAGTGAGAGATTTATTTTTTCTTTTAGAAACTATTTCTTTCTAACCAACCAACCTTGACTTAATCGCGAATCCTGGTAAGTAATAAACTGTAATTTAATATTAGATATATTTAAACGTTAATAGATGTAATATCTGCTTTAATGAGATAATATCTTATATTCATAAATTTAAAAACAATTCAACACTAAATATCAAATTTAACATCTAAATCAAATATAACCTTATACAGTATTATCTATACTCCGATAATGAACATAAATTTCACTTGGAGAACATATTAAATGCATTTAGCGATGCATATACGACATGTACAGGACTGGGGTGCGAAATGTAACAACGGCCTGGCATAGCCAGGTGGTTAAGGCACTCGATTCGTAATCCGAGAGTTGCGGGTTCGAATCCCGTCACACCAAACATGCTTGCCCTTTCAGCCGTGAAGGCGTTAAAATGTGACAGTTAATCCCACTATTCGTTGGTAAAGAGTAGCCCAAGAGTTGGCAGCGGGTGGTGATGACTAGCTGCCTTCTCTAGTTTTATAGATGCATTAAGTAATTACGTTTTGCTACTATAATCTCCCATTACACTTCCATTACTTTAATTTAATTTAAGAACGTTTATCAAACTTTTACTGTATTATTTAATAAGTATTCGCAATACTACATATTGTAAATAATCTTCAAGATCAACTATAATATAGCCCCTCGGTGGCTTAGTGGCACGTGTGAAGTAATATAACCCTTAAACTCGGTTTACGTTATTCGCGGAGTGTATAGCACAAACAGCCCGTTGTGTAGCTGTGCGCTTAACGACCGACAAGTATATCTGAACTAATGTAACGTTAATTTTGAACAAAATTAAACTACATTAGCGTGTGAATGTCTGTTACGTTCAGTTATCTTAGAATGGTACCGGACCGGACTTAGTGACTAGCGTGTCGAACGTTAATCCGATGATACATGGTTCTCGTCTCGTCGCCGCAAAATTGCGCTCCAGACTTTAGGGCTGTGAGTAGGTATACTACTAGAATGACGGTCAAATTTTGCTAGTTAGTCTGATATTTTGGGGTGGATACCCTCAGCTGCTTTAACTGTATTCTGTCACTACAAAGTTAATAAAGGCTAGTGTAAATAGCTCTTGTGTTACTTTCCGCGAACTTGATTTGGTTTGAATTTTGCGCAAAGTTACACGAAGGTTATCGGTTCTAGTCATTCCTAATTTAGCAGTGAAAAACTAGGTGGAAGAAAGCTAGTCATCACTACCCACTGCCAACACCTGAGCTACTCGTTGACCAATGAATAATGGGATTTACCGTCACATGGCGGAATAGAGATTCGAATCTACACTTATTCAAATTGTAAGTTAAGCGATCTAACCACATGGTCATACCGGACCAGCTTTCCGCGAATATTCGTTACGAACGAAACAAAATTATCTTAAGATGTTCAGAGGTGTTACAATTCATATTACACCAACAAGTTACAGGGATTCAAAATAAGGTGCCTCCAGTGGCTGAGCGATAAGTCTGTGTGCTCATAACGCTAAAATTCGGGTTTCGATAACCACTGTAAGCAAAGCAACTCAGCGCTTAACAGAAAATAAACAATCTATAAGAGAACAAAGAACAATATATTCGTTGCAGATGGACAGTTACGTTCAGCACAATATTTTCAGAAGCGTATTTGAACATTTGTATTCCGTTTATTTTGTACAAATGTTCGCGATAATTCTCAGAATTCAGATAATTTGTTTTTCGCCAAATACATAGTTTTATTCATTCACTGTGTTAAAAAACAACGCGTAGGTTCAAGATGTCTTGATAGAAATGAATAAAAACCCTATAACCCGAGCACTTTTAAAAGGTGGACCTTTCTTCTTCAAGTGTAAACTGGGAATAGTGTCCACCTTAGGGAAGCACTCGGATTATTGGTTTTTTATTAATTTCTATGATAGTCTTTATTCAAACGGACACACGTGTAAATAAAGGGATAAATAAAGCACGTTGTTTGATAATTATAAGAGTGTCACGTCATAATTTTGAAGTAAGAAATATTGTAGGAAGCAGAAGTGTTCCCCTTAGCAAAAAAAAAAAATGCTTCCTTTGATAATCAAATTCTGTCGCGAAGGTTTCTTAGCCTCATCGCCACTGTGTTCATGTATACAGACAACACTGTAAGTGTTTTGAAGCCTCACTAATTCACTTGGGAGTCAGTTGAAAAGTTTATAACCGAACAATAATTATTTTAACGAACGGGGTTCTCAGATTCTATAAGCAGACCTCGTATTACAGAATTTATCTTAGCGGAAATGGCCAAAACAGTTTTAACCGAGCTATCAGCACGCTGAATATTTATGACTGTGAAAAGCAATAGATAGGTTAGTTGCCTAAACATATCCGCATGATTTATGTTTATCGTGATAACCCACACCCACAATGAATTTTTGATTTTTTTTGTTTAGATTTGTTAAGGACCAACAACGCTCAATATAAAATGTGTTATTTTTGTATATTCAGTATATCGCAGTACTTGTAGAAAAAATACATTTCGAATCATCATTGAACAACTATCAGTTTCTTCTACAACTGTGTTACCCAATGTATATGTCTTCAAATATTAAATTGTTTTAGTGTTTGAGTCTCGAAGTATGGCGTTGTTTATTTATATAGATCTTGAAGTATATACATGTTTAACTACATAGATTGTGAAGTTTGGAATTGTTTAAGTATATGGATCTTCTAGTATGGCATTGTTTATTTATACAGATTTTGAAGTGTAAACTTGTTTACATGTTTAGCTCTTAAGTTGTAGTTTTGATTACGTATATATACATATCTTGAATTATAGCATTGTTCATGTATATAGATCTTAAATTATTGAATTGTTTATGTATATTTATCTTGGATTATGGCAATGCTCATGAATATAGATCTTAAATTATGGACTTGTTTATGTATATACATCTTGAATTGTAGCATTGTTCATGTATATAGATCTTAAATTATGGATTTGTTTATGTATATACATCTTGAATTGTAGCATTGTTCATGTATATAGATCTTAAATTATGGACTTGTTTATGTATATACATCTTGAATTGTAGCATTGTTCATGTATATAGATCTTAAATTATGGACTTGTTTATGTATATAGATCAAGAAGTGTTAAATAGTTTTGTTTAAAGCAGAAGAACAAACTCTCGTATTTGACAATCTTAGCCACTGACGGTTCAGGTACGTTTGTGCAGATGTCACTTGAACTCACCAACAAATCATTAACTTTAGTGTATGTACAACTTTTTCTCAGCTTCGTTGTTTCGGTTTTAGAAAAATGATCTACTTACAGTAGATTTGAAATAAAACAATAACATTAGACGGAAGGTAGGCCCTTCCCCGGTGAAGTAAAGAAAACCTAAAAAATAAGCCGTGTGCATTAAATGTATTTGAAGTTGTTTAAGTGTGGCTAAAATAACTACTAGATATTTGTAAAAAGAACAGATGTGAAACGTAGTAAGATACTTTGGTGGAAAACTGCTCACTGAAAATAAATATGTGTTAACTATATTACGTGATTGAACTGTTTATAACTTCTTTATCGGGTGTAACTGGTACTTTTGTTCCTCTGTATAAGATTTCTAATTTTTAAACAGTAGAGTACTTTTGCAGCGTCATTCTAGAATAGTTAACATTGGTCTTTACGTAACATAACTAGTGCGTATAACCTTATATGTATTTTAAAATTGAAACACATAATTCTTTCTCTTTAGTAGCTGCTGAGCCAGTTTCGAATCCATGCGATACCGCTAATTATTTTCTGGATTTAAAGCTGTGGGTGCGTTATAAGAGTGGCAGACAATCACTTAGCTGGTAGAATGATCCTCTGATCAGTAGTTTAGAGTTATGGTCAGCAACAGATAGCTTTATCAGTTTCGCCATAAGTACGAATATTTTACAGACAGACCCAGAATTTATGGCGTTGACGATCATTTGACTGATTTCATTATATATGTTGTGTGAGTTCCTGTGGCGACTCTCAGAAATACGTGACTCAGACTTCTTCCCCGTAATAGGTCAGTTCAAGTAGGTCACTTTTCTTACGCTCCGTGCGGTTCTACGTATTGGTGATGTAAGTTTTCTAGTGATGGGCACATAAAAAAACGTCAGGTCTGCGTTCAAACCACGCTCTATATGGCAAGTTGTCGTAGAACAGCGTCAGTTTTTCATAACGTAATATTGTCTGCAGATCAACAACCAGAAATGTGAATATATTTTTAAATTTTAATAATTGCCTACATAAGATCAAATTTACGGGTCGTATCGATCGTTATTAATGTGTGTGTGTGTATATATATATGTTAAGGGGAGGGGGTATAAATATATGTATATGGTG
>NC_134833.1:13950300-14004848 GCF_004210375.1 Tachypleus tridentatus
ATTAGTTTGTAATTTGTGTCATTCTCTCAATGCTTTTGTTTTTTAGTTTTTTTATAATTTGTGTGATTCTCAATGCTTTTTTTGCTGTAAGATTTATAATTTGCACTAAATCTCAATGCTTTTGCTATCATTTTTTATAATTTTATGTGATTCTTACTGCTTTGCTATTAGTTTATAATTTGCACAATTCCTCAATGTTTTTTTATGAATTTTATAATTTATGTGATTCTTAATGCTCTGTTATCAGTTTTATAATGTGATTCTCAATGCTTTTTTGTTATGAATTTTATAATTAATGTGATTCTTAGTGCTTTTGTTATTAGTTTTATAATTTATGTGATTCTCAGTGCTTTTGTTGTTAGTTCTTTAATTTATGTGATTCTCAGTGCTTTTGTTATTAGTTTTATAATTAATGTGATTCTTAGTGCTTTTATTAATTTTATTTGTGTGATTCTCAGTGCTTTTGTTATTAGTTTTATAATTAATGTGATTCTTAGTGCTTTTATTAATTTTATTTGTGTGATTCTCAGTGCTTTTTTGTTATTAGTTTTATAATTAATGTGATTCTTAGTGCTTTTATTAATCTTATTTGTGTGATTCTCAGTGCTTTGTTAGGAATTTTATAATTAATGTGATTCTCAATCCTTTGTTTATCAGTTTTATAATTTGCACAATTCTCAATGCTTTTGTTATGAATTTTATAATTTATGTGATTTTCAATGCATTTATGAGTTTTATAATTTATGTGATTCTCAGTGCTTTGTTATCAGTTTTATAATTAATGTGATTCTCAGTGCTTTTGTGATGTTTTATAATTAATGTGATTCTCAGTGCTTTTATTATCAGTTTTATAATTGATGTGATTCTCAATGCTTTCATTATCAGTTTTATAATTTATGTTTCTTAGTGCTTTGTTATTAGTTTTATAATTAATGTGATTCTCACTGCTTTTATTAATTTTATTTATGTGATTATCAGTGCTTTTGTTATCAGTTTTATAATTTATGTGATTTTCAAGGTTTTTTGCTGTAAGATTTAAATTTGCACAATTCTCAATGCTTTTATTAGTTTTATAATTAATGTGATTCTCAATGCTTTTGTAATTAGTTTTATAATTTGTGTGATTCTCGATGCTTTTGCTGCATGTTTTATAATTTGCACAATTCTCAATGATTTTGTTGTGAATTTTATAATTAATGTGATTCTCAATGCTTCTGTTATGAATTCTTTAATTAATGTGATTCTCAGTGCTTTTGTTATCAGTTTTATAATTTATGTGATTCTCAATGCTGTTTTATTAGTTTGTAATTTTGTGATTCTCAGTGCTTTTGTTATCAGTTTTATAATTTATATGATTCTCAATGCTTTTGTTATTAGTTTGTAATTTGTGTGATTCTCAATGCTTTGTTATTAGTTTGTAATTTGTGTGATTTTCAATGCTTTTGTTATTCGTTTTATAATTAATGTGATTCTCAATGCCTTTTCTGTAAGATTTATAATTTGCACAATTCTCAATGCTTTTGTTATGTTTTATAATTAATGTGATTCTCAATGCTTTTTGCTGTAAAATTTATAATTTGCACAATTCTCAATGCTTTTGTTATCACTTTTTATAATTTATGTGATTCTGAGTGCTTTGTTATCAGTTTTATAATTTATGTGATTTTCAATGCTTTTGTTATCAGTTTTATAATTTATTTGATTCTCAATGCTGTTTTATTAGTTTGTAATTTGTGTGATTCTCAGTGCTTTTGTTCTCAGTTTTATAATTAATGTGATTTTTCAGTGCTTTGTTATCAGTTTTATAATTTATGTGATTTTCAATGCTTTTGTTATCAGTTTTATAATTTATGTGATTCTCAATGCTTTTGTTATTAGTTTGTAATTTGTGTGATTCTCAATGCTTTTGTTATCAGTTTTATAATTAATGCGATTCTCAATGCTTTTTGCTGTAAAATTTATAATTTGCAAAATTCTCAATGCTTTTGTTATCACTTTTATAATTTATGTTATTCTCAGTGCTTTGTTATCAGTTTTATAATTAATGTGATTCTCAGTGCTTTTGTTATTAGTTTTATAATTTATGTGATTCTCAATTTTTTGTTATCAGTTTTATAATTTATGTGATTCTCAGTGCTTTTGTTATTAGTTTTATAATTAATGTGATTCTCAGTGCTTTTGTTCTCAGTTTTATAATTAATGTGATTCTCAGTGCTTTTGTTATCAGTTTTATAATTTGTGATTCTCATTGCTTTTTTATTAATTATATTTGTGTGATTCTCAGTGCTTTGTTATCAGTTTTATAATTTATGTGATTTTCAATGCTTTTGTTATCAGTTTTATAATTTATGTGATTCTCAATGCTTTGTTATGAATTTTATAATTAATGTGATTCTCAGTGCTTTGTTATCAGTTTTATAATTTATGTGATTCTCAATGCTTTTTTATTAGTTTGTAATTTGTGTGATTCTCAATGCTTTTGTTATTAGTTTATAATTTGTGTGATTCTCAGTGCTTTTTGTTATCAGTTTTATAATTTATATGATTCTCAATGCTTTCGTTATCAGTTTTATAATTTATGTGATTCTTAGTGCTTTTGTTATCAGTTTTATAATTTATGTGATTCTCAGTGCTTTTGTTATCAGTTTTATAATTTATGTGATTCTCAGTGCTTTTGTTATTGGTTTTATAATTTATGTGATTCTCAGTGCTTTGTTATCAGTTTTATAATTAATGTGATTCTCAGTGCTTTTGTTATCAGTTTTATAATTTATGTGATTCTCATTGCTTTTATTAATTATATTTGTGTGATTCTCAGTGCTTTTGTTATCAGTTTTATAATTTATGTGATTTTCAATGCTTTTGTTATCAGTTTTATAATTTATGTGATTCTCAATGCTTTTGTTATTAGTTTGTAATTTGTGTGATTCTCAATGCTTTTGTTATCAGTTTTATAATTAATGCGATTCTCAATGCTTTTGCTGTAAAATTTATAATATGTAAAATTCTCAATGCTTTTGTTATCACTTTTATAATTTATGTTATTCTCAGTGCTTTTGTTATCAGTTTTATAATTAATGTGATTCTCAGTGCTTTTGTTATCAGTTTTATAATTTATGTGATTCTCAATGTTTTTGTTATCAGTTTTATAATTTATGTGATTCTCAGTGCTTTTTGTTATTAGTTTTATAATTAATGTGATTCTCAGTGCTTTTGTTATCAGTTTTATAATTTATGTGATTCTCATTGCTTTTTTATTAATTATATTTGTGTGATTCTCAGTGCTTTTGTTATCAGTTTTATAATTTATGTGATTTTCAATGCTTTTGTTATCAGTTTTATAATTTATGTGATTCTCAATGCTTTTGTTATTAGTTTGTAATTTGTGTGATTCTCAATGCTTTTGTTATTAGTTTGTAATTTGTGTGATTCTCAATGCTTTTGTTATTAGTTTTATAATTAATGTGATTGTCAATGCTCTGTTATGAATTTTATAATTAATGTGATTCTCAGTGCTTTTGTTATCAGTTTTATAATTTATGTGATTCTCAATGCTTTTTTATTAGTTTGTAATTTGTGTGATTCTCAATGCTTTTGTTATTAGTTTGTAATTTGTGTGATTCTCAGTGCTTTTGTTATCAGTTTTATAATTTATATGATTCTCAATGCTTTCGTTATCAGTTTTATAATTTATGTGATTCTTAGTGCTTTTGTTATTAGTGTTATAATTTATGTGATTCTCAATGCTTTTGTTATCAGTTTTATAATTTATGTGATTCTCAGTGCTTTTGTTATCAGTTTTATAATTTATGTGATTCTCAGTGCTTTTGTTATTAGTTTTATAATTTATGTGATTCTCAGTGCTTTTGTTCTCAGTTTTATAATTAATGTGATTCTCAGTGCTTTTGTTATCAGTTTTATAATTTGTGATTCTCATTTTTTATTAATTTTATTTGTGTGATTCTCAGTGCTTTTGTTATCAGTTTTATAATTTATATGATTTTCAATGCTTTGTTATCAGTTTTATAATTTATATGATTTTCAATGCTTTTTTGTTATTAGTTTGTAATTTGTGTGATTCTCACTGCTTTTTTATTATCAGTTTTATAATTTGTGATTCTCAATGCTTTTGTTATCAGTTTTATAATTTGTGATTCTCAGTGCTTTTGTTATCAGTTTTATAATTTGTGATTCTCACTGCTTTTGTTATCAGTTTTATAATTTATGTGATTCTCAGTGCTTTTTTTTATTAGTTTGTAATTTGTGTGATTCTCAATGCTTTTGTTATTAGTTTGTAATTTGTGTGATTCTCAATGCTTTTGTTTTTAGTTTTATAATTTTGTGATTCTCAATGCTTTTGCTGTAAGATTTATAATTTGCACAATTCTCAATGCTTTGCTATCATTTTATAATTTATGTGATTCTTACTGCTTTTGCTATTAGTTTTATAATTTGCACAATTCTCAATGTTTTTTTATGAATTTTATAATTTATGTGATTCTCAATGCTTCTGTTATCAGTTTTATAATGTGATTCTCAATGCTTTTGTTATGAATTTTATAATTAATGTGATTCTTAGTGCTTTTGTTATTAGTTTTATAATTTATGTGATTCTCAGTGCTTTGTTGTTAGTTTTTTAATTTATGTGATTCTCAGTGCTTTTGTTATTAGTTTTATAATTAATGTGATTCTCAGTGAGTTTATTAATTTTATTTGTGTGATTCTCAGTGCTTTTGTTATTAGTTTTATAATTAATGTGATTCTTAGTGCTTTTATTAATTTTATTTGTGTGATTCTCAGTGCTTTTGTTATTAGTTTTATAATTAATGTGATTCTTAGTGCTTTTATTAATTTTATTTGTGTGATTCTCAGTGCTTTTGTTAGAATTTTATAATTAATGTGATTCTCAATCCTTTTGTTTATCAGTTTTATAATTTGCACAATTCTCAATGCTTTTGTTATGAATTTTATAATTTATGTGATTTTCAATGCTTTTTATGAGTTTTATAATTTATGTGATTCTCAGTGCTTTTGTTATCAGTTTTATAATTAATGTGATTCTCAGTGCTTTTGTGATGTTTTATAATTAATGTGATTCTCAGTGCTTTTATTATCAGTTTTATAATTGATATGATTCTCAATGCTTTCATTATCAGTTTTATAATTTATGTTTCTTAGTGCTTTTGCTATTAGTTTTATAATTAATGTGATTCTCACTGCTTTTATTAATTTTATTTATGTGATTATCAGTGCTTTTGTTATCAGTTTTATAATTTATGTGATTTTCAATGTTTTGCTGTAAGATTTATAATTTGCACAATTCTCAATGCTTTTATTAGTTTTATAATTAATGTGATTCTCAATGCTTTTGTAATTAGTTTTATAATTTGTGTGATTCTCGATGCTTTTTGCTGCATGTTTTATAATTTGCACAATTCTCAATGATTTTGTTGTGAATTTTATAATTAATGTGATTCTCAATGCTTTTGTTATGAATTTTTTAATTAATGTGATTCTCAGTGCTTTTGTTATCAGTTTTATAATTTATGTGATTCTTAATGCTGTTTTATTAGTTTGTAATTTGTGTGATTCTCAATGCTTTTGTTATTAGTTTGTAATTTGTGTCATTCTCAATGCTTTTGTTTTTAGTTTTATAATTTGTGTGATTCTCAATGCTTTTGCTGTAAGATTTATAATTTGCACAATTCTCAATGCTTTTGCTATCATTTTATAATTTATGTGATTCTTACTGCTTTTGCTATTAGTTTTATAATTTGCACAATTCTCAATGTTTTTTTTATGAATTTTATAATTTATGTGATTCTTAATGCTTCTGTTATCAGTTTTATAATGTGATTCTCAATGCTTTTGTTATGAATTTTATAATTAATGTGATTCTTAGTGCTTTTGTTATTAGTTTTATAATTTATGTGATTCTCAGTGCTTTTGTTGTTAGTTCTTTAATTTATGTGATTCTCAGTGCTTTTGTTATTAGTTTTATAATTAATGTGATTCTTAGTGCGTTTATTAATTTTATTTGTGTGATTCTCAGTGCTTTTGTTATTAGTTTTATAATTAATGTGATTCTTAGTGCTTTTATTAATTTTATTTGTGTGATTCTCAGTGCTTTTGTTATTAGTTTTATAATTAATGTGATTCTTAGTGCTTTTATTAATCTTATTTGTGTGATTCTCAGTGCTTTTGTTAGGAATTTTATAATTAATGTGATTCTCAATCCTTTTGTTTATCAGTTTTATAATTTGCACAATTCTCAATGCTTTTGTTATGAATTTTATAATTTATGTGATTTTCAATGCATTTATGAGTTTTATAATTTATGTGATTCTCAGTGCTTTTGTTATCAGTTTTATAATTAATGTGATTCTCAGTGCTTTTGTGATGTTTTATAATTAATGTGATTCTCAGTGCTTTTATTATCAGTTTTATAATTGATGTGATTCTCAATGCTTTCATTATCAGTTTTATAATTTATGTTTCTTAGTGCTTTTGTTATTAGTTTTATAATTAATGTGATTCTCACTGCTTTTATTAATTTTATTTATGTGATTATCAGTGCTTTTGTTATCAGTTTTATAATTTATGTGATTTTCAATGTTTTTTGCTGTAAGATTTATAATTTGCACAATTCTCAATGCTTTTATTAGTTTTATAATTAATGTGATTCTCAATGCTTTTGTAATTAGTTTTATAATTTGTGTGATTCTCGATACTTTTGCTGCATGTTTTATAATTTGCACAATTCTCAATGATTTTGTTGTGAATTTTATAATTAATGTGATTCTCAATGCTTCTGTTATGAATTCTTTAATTAATGTGATTCTCAGTGCTTTTGTTATCAGTTTTATAATTTATGTGATTCTCAATGCTGTTTTATTAGTTTGTAATTTGTGTGATTCTCAGTGCTTTTGTTATCAGTTTTATAATTTATATGATTCTCAATGCTTTCGTTATCAGTTTTATAACTTATGTGATTCTTAGTGCTTTTGTTATTAGTGTTATAATTTATGTGATTCTTAGTGCTTTTGTTATTAGTGTTATAATTTATGTGATTCTCAATGCTTTTGTTATCAGTTTTAAAATTCATGTGATTCTCAGTACTTTTGTTATTAGTTTTATAATTTATGTGATTCTTAATGCTTTTGCTGTAAGTTTTATAATTTATGTGATTCTCAGTGCTTTTGTTATTAGATTTATAATTTATGTGATTCTTGATGCTTTTGCTGTAAGTTTTATAATTTGTGATTCTCAGTGCTTTTGTTATCAGTTTTATAATTAATGTGATTCTCAGTGCTTTTGTTATCAGTTTTATAATTTATGTGATTTTCAATGCTTTTGTTATTAGTTTGTAATTTGTGTGATTCTCACTGCTTTTATTATCAGTTTTATAATTTGTGATTCTCACTGCTTTTGTTATCAGTTTTATAATTTGTGATTCTCAGTGCTTTTGTTATCAGTTTTACAATTTGTGATTCTCACTGCTTTTGTTATCAGTTTTATAATTTATGTGATTCTCAGTGCTTTTTTTATTAGTTTGTAATTTGTGTGATTCTCAATGCTTTTGTTATTAGTTTGTAATTTGTGTCATTCTCAATGCTTTTGTTTTAGTTTTATAATTAATGTGATTTTCAGTGCTATTGTTATCAGTTTTATAATTTGTGTGATTCTCAATGCTTTGCTGTAAGATTTATAATTTGCACAATTCTCAATGCTTTTGCTATCATTTTTTTATAATTTATGTGATTCTTACTGCTTTTGCTATTAGTTTTATAATTTGCACAATTCTCAATGCTTTTTTTATGAATTTTATAATTTATGTGATTCTTAATGCTTCTGTTATCAGTTTTATAATGTGATTCTCAATGCTTTTGTTATGAATTTTATAATTAATGTGATTCTTAGTGCTTTTGTTATTAGTTTTATAATTTATGTGATTCTCAGTGCTTTTGTTGTTAGTTTTATAATTTATGTGATTCTCAGTGCTTTTGTTATTAGTTTTATAATTAATGTGATTCTTAGTGTGTTTATAAATTTTATTTGTGTGATTCTCAGTGCTTTTGTTTTAGTTTTATAATTAATGTGATTCTTAGTGCTTTTTTATTAATTTTATTTGTGTGATTCTCAGTGCTTTTGTTATGAATTTTATAATTAATGTGATTCTCAATCCTTTTGTTTATCAGTTTTATAATTTGCACAATTCTCAATGCTTTTGTTATGAATTTTATAATTAATGTGATTCTCAGTGCTTTTGTGATGTTTTATAATTAATGTGATTCTCAGTGCTTTTATTATCAGTTTTATAATTGATGTGATTCTCAATGCTTTCATTATCAGTTTTATAATTTATGTTTCTTAGTGCTTTTGTTATTAGTTTTATAATTAATGTGATTCTCACTGCTTTTATTAATTTTATTCATGTGATTATCAGTGCTTTTGTTATCAGTTTTATAATTTATGTGATTTTCAATGTTTTTGCTGTAAGATTTATAATTTGCACAATTCTCAATGCTTTTATTAGTTTTATAATTAATGTGATTCTCAATGCTTTTGTAATTAGTTTTATAATTTGCACAATTCTCAATGCTTTTGTTGTGAATTTTATAATTAATGTGATTCTCAATGCTTCTGTTATGAATTTTTAATTAATGTGATTCTCAGTGCTTTTGTTATCAGTTTTATAATTTATATGATTCTCAATGCTTTCGTTATCAGTTTTATAATTTATGTGATTCTTAGTGGTTTTGTTATTAGTGTTATAATTTATGTGATTCTTAGTGCTTTTGTTATTAGTGTTATAATTTATGTGATTCTCAATGCTTTTATTATCAGTTTTAAAATTCATGTGATTCTCAGTGCTTTTGTTATTAGTTTTATAATTTACGTGATTCTTAATGCTTTTGCTGTAAGTTTTATAATTTATGTGATTCTCAGTGCTTTTGTTATTAGATTTATAATTTATGTGATTCTTGATGCTTTTGCTGTAAGTTTTATAATTTGTGATTCTCAGTGCTTTTGTTATCAGTTTTATAATTAATGTGATTCTCAGTGCTTTTGTTATCAGTTTTATAATTAATGTGATTCTCAGTGCTTTGTATCAGTTTTATAATTTATGTGATTCTCAGTGCTTTGTTATCAGTTTTACAATTTATGTGATTCTCAGTGCTTTTGTTATTAGTTTATTTGTTATTAGTTATTTGTTATTAATTATAAAATTTGTGTGATTCTCAATGCTTTTGTTATTAGTTTTATAATTAATGTGATTCTTAGTGCGTTTATTAATTTTATTTGTGTGATTCTCAGTGCTTTTGTTATTAGTTTTATAATTAATGTGATTCTTAGTGCTTTTATTAATTTTATTTGTGTGATTCTCAGTGCTTTTGTTAGAATTTTATAATTAATGTGATTCTCAATCCTTTTGTTTATCAGTTTTATAATTTGCACAATTCTCAATGCTTTTGTTATGAATTTTATAATTTATGTGATTTTCAATGCTTTTATGAGTTTTATAATTTATGTGATTCTCAGTGCTTTTGTTATCAGTTTTATAATTAATGTGATTCTCAGTGCTTTTGTGATGTTTTATAATTAATGTGATTCTCAGTGCTTTTATTATCAGTTTTATAATTGATGTGATTCTCAATGCTTTCATTATCAGTTTTATAATTTATGTTTCTTAGTGCTTTTGTTATTAGTTTTATAATTAATGTGATTCTCACTGCTTTTATTAATTTTATTTATGTGATTATCAGTGCTTTTGTTATCAGTTTTATAATTTATGTGATTTTCAATGTTTTTGCTGTAAGATTTATAATTTGCACAATTCTCAATGCTTTTATTAGTTTTATAATTAATGTGATTCTCAATGCTTTTGTAATTAGTTTTATAATTTGTGTGATTCTCGATGCTTTTGCTGCATGTTTTATAATTTGCACAATTCTCAATGCTTTTGTTGTGAATTTTATAATTAATGTGATTCTCAATGCTTCTGTTATGAATTCTTTAATTAATGTGATTCTCAGTGCTTTTGTTATCAGTTTTATAATTTATGTGATTCTTGATGCTTTTGCTGTAAGTTTTATAATTTGTGATTCTCAGTGCTTTTGTTATCAGTTTTATAATTAATGTGATTCTCAGTGCTTTTGTTATCAGTTTTATAATTAATGTGATTCTCAGTGCTTTTGTATCAGTTTTATAATTTATGTGATTCTCAGTGCTTTTGTTATCAGTTTTATAATTTATGTGATTCTCAGTGCTTTTGTTATTAGTTTATTTGTTATTAGTTATTTGTTATTAATTATAAAATTTGTGTGATTCTCAATGCTTTTGTTATTAGTTTTATAATTAATGTGATTCTTAGTGCGTTTATTAATTTTATTTGTGTGATTCTCAGTGCTTTTGTTATTAGTTTTATAATTAATGTGATTCTTAGTGCTTTTATTAATTTTATTTGTGTGATTCTCAGTGCTTTTGTTAGGAATTTTATAATTAATGTGATTCTCAATCCTTTTGTTTATCAGTTTTATAATTTGCACAATTCTCAATGCTTTTGTTATGAATTTTATAATTTATGTGATTTTCAATGCTTTTATGAGTTTTATAATTTATGTGATTCTCAGTGCTTTTGTTATCAGTTTTATAATTAATGTGATTCTCAGTGCTTTTGTGATGTTTTATAATTAATGTGATTCTCAGTGCTTTTATTATCAGTTTTATAATTGATGTGATTCTCAATGCTTTCATTATCAGTTTTATAATTTATGTTTCTTAGTGCTTTTGTTATTAGTTTTATAATTAATGTGATTCTCACTGCTTTTATTAATTTTATTTATGTGATTATCAGTGCTTTTGTTATCAGTTTTATAATTTATGTGATTTTCAATGTTTTGCTGTAAGATTTATAATTTGCACAATTCTCAATGCTTTTATTAGTTTTATAATTAATGTGATTCTCAATGCTTTTGTAATTAGTTTTATAATTTGTGTGATTCTCGATGCTTTTGCTGCATGTTTTATAATTTGCACAATTCTCAATGCTTTTGTTGTGAATTTTATAATTAATGTGATTCTCAATGCTTCTGTTATGAATTCTTTAATTAATGTGATTCTCAGTGCTTTTGTTATCAGTTTTATAATTTATGTGATTCTCAATGCTGTTTTATTAGTTTGTAATTTGTGTGATTCTCAGTGCTTTTGTTATCAGTTTTATAATTTATATGATTCTCAATGCTTTCGTTATCAGTTTTATAACTTATGTGATTCTTAGTGCTTTTGTTATTAGTGTTATAATTTATGTGATTCTTAGTGCTTTTGTTATTAGTGTTATAATTTATGTGATTCTCAATGCTTTTGTTATCAGTTTTAAAATTCATGTGATTCTCAGTACTTTTGTTATTAGTTTTATAATTTATGTGATTCTTAATGCTTTTGCTGTAAGTTTTATAATTTATGTGATTCTCAGTGCTTTTGTTATTAGATTTATAATTTATGTGATTCTTGATGCTTTTGCTGTAAGTTTTATAATTTGTGATTCTCAGTGCTTTTGTTATCAGTTTTATAATTAATGTGATTCTCAGTGCTTTTGTTATCAGTTTTATAATTTATGTGATTTTCAATGCTTTTGTTATTAGTTTGTAATTTGTGTGATTCTCACTGCTTTTATTATCAGTTTTATAATTTGTGATTCTCACTGCTTTTGTTATCAGTTTTATAATTTGTGATTCTCAGTGCTTTTGTTATCAGTTTTACAATTTGTGATTCTCACTGCTTTTGTTATCAGTTTTATAATTTATGTGATTCTCAGTGCTTTTTTTATTAGTTTGTAATTTGTGTGATTCTCAATGCTTTTGTTATTAGTTTGTAATTTGTGTCATTCTCAATGCTTTTGTTTTAGTTTTATAATTAATGTGATTTTCAGTGCTATTGTTATCAGTTTTATAATTTGTGTGATTCTCAATGCTTTTGCTGTAAGATTTATAATTTGCACAATTCTCAATGCTTTTGCTATCATTTTATAATTTATGTGATTCTTAGTGCTTTTGCTATTAGTTTTATAATTTGCACAATTCTCAATGCTTTTTTTATGAATTTTATAATTTATTTGATTCTTAATGCTTCTGTTATCAGTTTTATAATGTGATTCTCAATGCTTTTGTTATGAATTTTATAATTAATGTGATTCTTAGTGCTTTTGTTATTAGTTTTATAATTTATGTGATTCTCAGTGCTTTTGTTGTTAGTTTTATAATTTATGTGATTCTCAGTGCTTTTGTTATTAGTTTTATAATTAATGTGATTCTTAGTGTGTTTATAAATTTTATTTGTGTGATTCTCAGTGCTTTTGTTTTAGTTTTATAATTAATGTGATTCTTAGTGCTTTTTATTAATTTTATTTGTGTGATTCTCAGTGCTTTTGTTATGAATTTTATAATTAATGTGATTCTCAATCCTTTTGTTTATCAGTTTTATAATTTGCACAATTCTCAATGCTTTTGTTATGAATTTTATAATTAATGTGATTCTCAGTGCTTTTGTGATGTTTTATAATTAATGTGATTCTCAGTGCTTTTATTATCAGTTTTATAATTGATGTGATTCTCAATGCTTTCATTATCAGTTTTATAATTTATGTTTCTTAGTGCTTTTGTTATTAGTTTTATAATTAATGTGATTCTCACTGCTTTTATTAATTTTATTCATGTGATTATCAGTGCTTTTGTTATCAGTTTTATAATTTATGTGATTTTCAATGTTTTTTTTGATGTAAGATTTATAATTTGCACAATTCTCAATGCTTTTATTAGTTTTATAATTAATGTGATTCTCAATGCTTTGGTAATTAGTTTTATAATTTGCACAATTCTCAATGCTTTTGTTGTGAATTTTATAATTAATGTGATTCTCAATGCTTCTGTGATGAATTCTTTAATTAATGTGATTCTCAGTGCTTTTGTTATCAGTTTTATAATTTATATGATTCTCAATGCTTTTGTTATCAGTTTTATAATTTATGTGATTCTTAGTGCTTTTGTTATTAGTGTTATAATTTATGTGATTCTTAGTGCTTTTGTTATTAGTGTTATAATTTATGTGATTCTCAATGCTTTTGTCATCAGTTTTAAAATTCATGTGATTCTCAGAACTTTTGTTATTAGTTTTATAATTTACGTGATTCTTAATGCTTTTGCTGTGAGCTTTATAATTTGTGATTCTCAGTGCTTTTGTTATCAGTTTTATAATTAATGTGATTCTCAGTGCTTTTGTTATCAGTTTTATAATTAATGTGATTCTCAGTGCTTTTGTATCAGTTTTATAATTTATGTGATTCTCAGTGCTTTTGTTATCAGTTTTACAATTTATGTGATTCTCAGTGCTTTTGTTATCAGTTTTATAATTAATGTGATTCTCAGTGCTTTTGTATCAGTTTTATAATTTATGTGATTCTCAGTGCTTTTGTTATCAGTTTTACAATTTATGTGATTCTCAGTGCTTTTGTTATTAGTTTATTTGTTATTAGTTATTTGTTATTAATTATAAAATTTGTGTGATTCTCAATGCTTTTGTTATTAGTTTTATAATTAATGTGATTCTTAGTGCGTTTATTAATTTTATTTGTGTGATTCTCAGTGCTTTTGTTATTAGTTTTATAATTAATGTGATTCTTAGTGCTTTTATTAATTTTATTTGTGTGATTCTCAGTGCTTTTGTTAGGAATTTTATAATTAATGTGATTCTCAATCCTTTTGTTTATCAGTTTTATAATTTGCACAATTCTCAATGCTTTTGTTATGAATTTTATAATTTATGTGATTTTCAATGCTTTTATGAGTTTTATAATTTATGTGATTCTCAGTGCTTTTGTTATCAGTTTTATAATTAATGTGATTCTCAGTGCTTTTGTGATGTTTTATAATTAATGTGATTCTCAGTGCTTTTATTATCAGTTTTATAATTGATGTGATTCTCAATGCTTTCATTATCAGTTTTATAATTTATGTTTCTTAGTGCTTTTGTTATTAGTTTTATAATTAATGTGATTCTCACTGCTTTTATTAATTTTATTTATGTGATTATCAGTGCTTTTGTTATCAGTTTTATAATTTATGTGATTTTCAATGTTTTTTGCTGTAAGATTTATAATTTGCACAATTCTCAATGCTTTTATTAGTTTTATAATTAATGTGATTCTCAATGCTTTTGTAATTAGTTTTATAATTTGTGTGATTCTCGATGCTTTTGCTGCATGTTTTATAATTTGCACAATTCTCAATGCTTTTGTTGTGAATTTTATAATTAATGTGATTCTCAATGCTTCTGTTATGAATTCTTTAATTAATGTGATTCTCAGTGCTTTTGTTATCAGTTTTATAATTTATGTGATTCTCAATGCTGTTTTATTAGTTTGTAATTTGTGTGATTCTCAGTGCTTTTGTTATCAGTTTTATAATTTATATGATTCTCAATGCTTTCGTTATCAGTTTTATAACTTATGTGATTCTTAGTGCTTTTGTTATTAGTGTTATAATTTATGTGATTCTTAGTGCTTTTGTTATTAGTGTTATAATTTATGTGATTCTCAATGCTTTTGTTATCAGTTTTAAAATTCATGTGATTCTCAGTACTTTTGTTATTAGTTTTATAATTTATGTGATTCTTAATGCTTTTGCTGTAAGTTTTATAATTTATGTGATTCTCAGTGCTTTTGTTATTAGATTTATAATTTATGTGATTCTTGATGCTTTTGCTGTAAGTTTTATAATTTGTGATTCTCAGTGCTTTTGTTATCAGTTTTATAATTAATGTGATTCTCAGTGCTTTTGTTATCAGTTTTATAATTTATGTGATTTTCAATGCTTTTGTTATTAGTTTGTAATTTGTGTGATTCTCACTGCTTTTATTATCAGTTTTATAATTTGTGATTCTCACTGCTTTTGTTATCAGTTTTATAATTTGTGATTCTCAGTGCTTTTGTTATCAGTTTTACAATTTGTGATTCTCACTGCTTTGTTATCAGTTTTATAATTTATGTGATTCTCAGTGCTTTTTTTATTAGTTTGTAATTTGTGTGATTCTCAATGCTTTTGTTATTAGTTTGTAATTTGTGTCATTCTCAATGCTTTTGTTTTAGTTTTATAATTAATGTGATTTTCAGTGCTATTGTTATCAGTTTTATAATTTGTGTGATTCTCAATGCTTTTGCTGTAAGATTTATAATTTGCACAATTCTCAATGCTTTTGCTATCATTTTATAATTTATGTGATTCTTAGTGCTTTTGCTATTAGTTTTATAATTTGCACAATTCTCAATGCTTTTTTTATGAATTTTATAATTTATTTGATTCTTAATGCTTCTGTTATCAGTTTTATAATGTGATTCTCAATGCTTTTGTTATGAATTTTATAATTAATGTGATTCTTAGTGCTTTTGTTATTAGTTTTATAATTTATGTGATTCTCAGTGCTTTTGTTGTTAGTTTTATAATTTATGTGATTCTCAGTGCTTTTGTTATTAGTTTTATAATTAATGTGATTCTTAGTGTGTTTATAAATTTTATTTGTGTGATTCTCAGTGCTTTTGTTTTTTAGTTTTATAATTAATGTGATTCTTAGTGCTTTTATTAATTTTATTTGTGTGATTCTCAGTGCTTTTGTTATGAATTTTATAATTAATGTGATTCTCAATCCTTTTGTTTATCAGTTTTATAATTTGCACAATTCTCAATGCTTTTGTTATGAATTTTATAATTAATGTGATTCTCAGTGCTTTTGTGATGTTTTATAATTAATGTGATTCTCAGTGCTTTTATTATCAGTTTTATAATTGATGTGATTCTCAATGCTTTCATTATCAGTTTTATAATTTATGTTTCTTAGTGCTTTTGTTATTAGTTTTATAATTAATGTGATTCTCACTGCTTTTATTAATTTTATTCATGTGATTATCAGTGCTTTTGTTATCAGTTTTATAATTTATGTGATTTTCAATGTTTTTGATGTAAGATTTATAATTTGCACAATTCTCAATGCTTTTATTAGTTTTATAATTAATGTGATTCTCAATGCTTTGGTAATTAGTTTTATAATTTGCACAATTCTCAATGCTTTTGTTGTGAATTTTATAATTAATGTGATTCTCAATGCTTCTGTGATGAATTCTTTAATTAATGTGATTCTCAGTGCTTTTGTTATCAGTTTTATAATTTATATGATTCTCAATGCTTTTGTTATCAGTTTTATAATTTATGTGATTCTTAGTGCTTTTGTTATTAGTGTTATAATTTATGTGATTCTTAGTGCTTTTGTTATTAGTGTTATAATTTATGTGATTCTCAATGCTTTTGTCATCAGTTTTAAAATTCATGTGATTCTCAGAACTTTTGTTATTAGTTTTATAATTTACGTGATTCTTAATGCTTTTGCTGTGAGCTTTATAATTTGTGATTCTCAGTGCTTTTGTTATCAGTTTTATAATTAATGTGATTCTCAGTGCTTTTGTTATCAGTTTTATAATTAATGTGATTCTCAGTGCTTTTGTTATCAGTTTTATAATTTATGTGATTCTCAGTGCTTTTGTTATCAGTTTTACAATTTATGTGATTCTCAGTGCTTTTGTTATTAGTTTATTTGTTATTAGTTATTTGTTATTAATTATAAAATTTGTGTGATTCTCAATGCTTTTGTTATTAGTTTTATAATTAATGTGATTCTTAGTGCGTTTATTAATTTTATTTGTGTGATTCTCAGTGCTTTTGTTATTAGTTTTATAATTAATGTGATTCTTAGTGCTTTTATTAATTTTATTTGTGTGATTCTCAGTGCTTTTGTTAGGAATTTTATAATTAATGTGATTCTCAATCCTTTTGTTTATCAGTTTTATAATTTGCACAATTCTCAATGCTTTTGTTATGAATTTTATAATTTATGTGATTTTCAATGCTTTTATGAGTTTTATAATTTATGTGATTCTCAGTGCTTTTGTTATCAGTTTTATAATTAATGTGATTCTCAGTGCTTTTGTGATGTTTTATAATTAATGTGATTCTCAGTGCTTTTATTATCAGTTTTATAATTGATGTGATTCTCAATGCTTTCATTATCAGTTTTATAATTTATGTTTCTTAGTGCTTTTGTTATTAGTTTTATAATTAATGTGATTCTCACTGCTTTTATTAATTTTATTTATGTGATTATCAGTGCTTTTGTTATCAGTTTTATAATTTATGTGATTTTCAATGTTTTGCTGTAAGATTTATAATTTGCACAATTCTCAATGCTTTTATTAGTTTTATAATTAATGTGATTCTCAATGCTTTTGTAATTAGTTTTATAATTTGTGTGATTCTCGATGCTTTTGCTGCATGTTTTATAATTTGCACAATTCTCAATGCTTTTGTTGTGAATTTTATAATTAATGTGATTCTCAATGCTTCTGTTATGAATTCTTTAATTAATGTGATTCTCAGTGCTTTTGTTATCAGTTTTATAATTTATGTGATTCTCAATGCTGTTTTATTAGTTTGTAATTTGTGTGATTCTCAGTGCTTTTGTTATCAGTTTTATAATTTATATGATTCTCAATGCTTTCGTTATCAGTTTTATAACTTATGTGATTCTTAGTGCTTTTGTTATTAGTGTTATAATTTATGTGATTCTTAGTGCTTTTGTTATTAGTGTTATAATTTATGTGATTCTCAATGCTTTTGTTATCAGTTTTAAAATTCATGTGATTCTCAGTACTTTTGATATTAGTTTTATAATTTATGTGATTCTTAATGCTTTTGCTGTAAGTTTTATAATTTATGTGATTCTCAGTGCTTTTGTTATTAGATTTATAATTTATGTGATTCTTGATGCTTTTGCTGTAAGTTTTATAATTTGTGATTCTCAGTGCTTTTGTTATCAGTTTTATAATTAATGTGATTCTCAGTGCTTTTGTTATCAGTTTTATAATTTATGTGATTTTCAATGCTTTTGTTATTAGTTTGTAATTTGTGTGATTCTCACTGCTTTTATTATCAGTTTTATAATTTGTGATTCTCACTGCTTTTGTTATCAGTTTTATAATTTGTGATTCTCAGTGCTTTTGTTATCAGTTTTACAATTTGTGATTCTCACTGCTTTTGTTATCAGTTTTATAATTTATGTGATTCTCAGTGCTTTTTTTATTAGTTTGTAATTTGTGTGATTCTCAATGCTTTTATTAGTTTGTAATTTGTGTCATTCTCAATGCTTTTGTTTTTAGTTTTATAATTAATGTGATTTTCAGTGCTATTGTTATCAGTTTTATAATTTGTGTGATTCTCAATGCTTTTGCTGTAAGATTTATAATTTGCACAATTCTCAATGCTTTTGCTATCATTTTATAATTTATGTGATTCTTAGTGCTTTTGCTATTAGTTTTATAATTTGCACAATTCTCAATGCTTTTTTTATGAATTTTATAATTTATTTGATTCTTAATGCTTCTGTTATCAGTTTTATAATGTGATTCTCAATGCTTTTGTTATGAATTTTATAATTAATGTGATTCTTAGTGCTTTTGTTATTAGTTTTATAATTTATGTGATTCTCAGTGCTTTTGTTGTTAGTTTTATAATTTATGTGATTCTCAGTGCTTTTGTTATTAGTTTTATAATTAATGTGATTCTTAGTGTGTTTATAAATTTTATTTGTGTGATTCTCAGTGCTTTTGTTTTTAGTTTTATAATTAATGTGATTCTTAGTGCTTTTATTAATTTTATTTGTGTGATTCTCAGTGCTTTTGTTATGAATTTTATAATTAATGTGATTCTCAATCCTTTTGTTTATCAGTTTTATAATTTGCACAATTCTCAATGCTTTTGTTATGAATTTTATAATTAATGTGATTCTCAGTGCTTTTGTGATGTTTTATAATTAATGTGATTCTCAGTGCTTTTATTATCAGTTTTATAATTGATGTGATTCTCAATGCTTTCATTATCAGTTTTATAATTTATGTTTCTTAGTGCTTTTGTTATTAGTTTTATAATTAATGTGATTCTCACTGCTTTTATTAATTTTATTCATGTGATTATCAGTGCTTTTGTTATCAGTTTTATAATTTATGTGATTTTCAATGTTTTTGCTGTAAGATTTATAATTTGCACAATTCTCAATGCTTTTATTAGTTTTATAATTAATGTGATTCTCAATGCTTTGGTAATTAGTTTTATAATTTGCACAATTCTCAATGCTTTTGTTGTGAATTTTATAATTAATGTGATTCTCAATGCTTCTGTTATGAATTCTTTAATTAATGTGATTCTCAGTGCTTTTGTTATCAGTTTTATAATTTATATGATTCTCAATGCTTTCGTTATCAGTTTTATAATTTATGTGATTCTTAGTGCTTTTGTTATTAGTGTTATAATTTATGTGATTCTTAGTGCTTTTGTTATTAGTGTTATAATTTATGATTCTCAATGCTTTTGTTATCAGTTTTAAAATTCATGTGATGCTCAGTACTTTTGTTATTAGTTTTATAATTTACGTGATTCTTAATGCTTTTGCTGTAAGTTTTATAATTTATGTGATTCTCAGTGCTTTTGTTATTAGATTTATAATTTATGTGATTCTTGATGCTTTTGCTGTGAGCTTTATAATTTGTGATTCTCAGTGCTTTTGTTATCAGTTTTATAATTAATGTGATTCTCAGTGCTTTTGTTATCAGTTTTATAATTAATGTGATTCTCAGTGCTTTTGTATCAGTTTTATAATTTATGTGATTCTCAGTGCTTTTGTTATCAGTTTTACAATTTATGTGATTCTCAGTGCTTTTGTTATTAGTTTATTTGTTATTAGTTATTTGTTATTAATTATAAAATTTGTGTGATTCTCAATGCTTTTGTTATTAGTTTTATAATTAATGTGATTCTTAGTGCGTTTATTAATTTTATTTGTGTGATTCTCAGTGCTTTTGTTATTAGTTTTATAATTAATGTGATTCTTAGTGCTTTTATTAATTTTATTTGTGTGATTCTCAGTGCTTTTGTTAGAATTTTATAATTAATGTGATTCTCAATCCTTTTGTTTATCAGTTTTATAATTTGCACAATTCTCAATGCTTTTGTTATGAATTTTATAATTTATGTGATTTTCAATGCTTTTATGAGTTTTATAATTTATGTGATTCTCAGTGCTTTTGTTATCAGTTTTATAATTAATGTGATTCTCAGTGCTTTTGTGATGTTTTATAATTAATGTGATTCTCAGTGCTTTTATTATCAGTTTTATAATTGATGTGATTCTCAATGCTTTCATTATCAGTTTTATAATTTATGTTTCTTAGTGCTTTTGTTATTAGTTTTATAATTAATGTGATTCTCACTGCTTTTATTAATTTTATTTATGTGATTATCAGTGCTTTTGTTATCAGTTTTATAATTTATGTGATTTTCAATGTTTTTGCTGTAAGATTTATAATTTGCACAATTCTCAATGCTTTTATTAGTTTTATAATTAATGTGATTCTCAATGCTTTTGTAATTAGTTTTATAATTTGTGTGATTCTCGATGCTTTTGCTGCATGTTTTATAATTTGCACAATTCTCAATGCTTTTGTTGTGAATTTTATAATTAATGTGATTCTCAATGCTTCTGTTATGAATTCTTTAATTAATGTGATTCTCAGTGCTTTTGTTATCAGTTTTATAATTTATGTGATTCTCAATGCTGTTTTATTAGTTTGTAATTTGTGTGATTCTCAGTGCTTTTGTTATCAGTTTTATAATTTATATGATTCTCAATGCTTTCGTTATCAGTTTTATAACTTATGTGATTCTTAGTGCTTTTGTTATTAGTGTTATAATTTATGTGATTCTTAGTGCTTTTGTTATTAGTGTTATAATTTATGTGATTCTCAATGCTTTTGTTATCAGTTTTAAAATTCATGTGATTCTCAGTACTTTTGTTATTAGTTTTATAATTTATGTGATTCTTAATGCTTTTGCTGTAAGTTTTATAATTTATGTGATTCTCAGTGCTTTTGTTATTAGATTTATAATTTATGTGATTCTTGATGCTTTTGCTGTAAGTTTTATAATTTGTGATTCTCAGTGCTTTTGTTATCAGTTTTATAATTAATGTGATTCTCAGTGCTTTTGTTATCAGTTTTATAATTTATGTGATTTTCAATGCTTTTGTTATTAGTTTGTAATTTGTGTGATTCTCACTGCTTTTATTATCAGTTTTATAATTTGTGATTCTCACTGCTTTTGTTATCAGTTTTATAATTTGTGATTCTCAGTGCTTTTGTTATCAGTTTTACAATTTGTGATTCTCACTGCTTTTGTTATCAGTTTTATAATTTATGTGATTCTCAGTGCTTTTTTTATTAGTTTGTAATTTGTGTGATTCTCAATGCTTTTGTTATTAGTTTGTTATTTGTGTCATTCTCAATGCTTTTGTTTTAGTTTTATAATTAATGTGATTTTCAGTGCTATTGTTATCAGTTTTATAATTTGTGTGATTCTCAATGCTTTTGCTGTAAGATTTATAATTTGCACAATTCTCAATGCTTTTGCTATCATTTTTATAATTTATGTGATTCTTAGTGCTTTTGCTATTAGTTTTATAATTTGCACAATTCTCAATGCTTTTTTTATGAATTTTATAATTTATGTGATTCTTAATGGTTCTGTTATCAGTTTTATAATGTGATTCTCAATGCTTTTGTTATGAATTTTATAATTAATGTGATTCTTAGTGCTTTTGTTATTAGTTTTATAATTTATGTGATTCTCAGTGCTTTTGTTGTTAGTTTTATAATTTATGTGATTCTCAGTGCTTTTGTTATTAGTTTTATAATTAATGTGATTCTTAGTGTGTTTATAAATTTTATTTGTGTGATTCTCAGTGCTTTTTTGTTTTTAGTTTTATAATTAATGTGATTCTTAGTGCTTTTATTAATTTTATTTGTGTGATTCTCAGTGCTTTTGTTAGGAATTTTATAATTAATGTGATTCTCAATCCTTTTGTTTATCAGTTTTATAATTTGCACAATTCTCAATGCTTTTGTTATGAATTTTATAATTAATGTGATTCTCAGTGCTTTTGTGATGTTTTATAATTAATGTGATTCTCAGTGCTTTTATTATCAGTTTTATAATTGATGTGATTCTCAATGCTTTCATTATCAGTTTTATAATTTATGTTTCTTAGTGCTTTTGTTATTAGTTTTATAATTAATGTGATTCTCACTGCTTTTTTTAATTTTATTCATGTGATTATCAGTGCTTTTGTTATCAGTTTTATAATTTATGTGATTTTCAATGTTTTTGCTGTAAGATTTATAATTTGCACAATTCTCAATGCTTTTATTAGTTTTATAATTAATGTGATTCTCAATGCTTTTGTAATTAGTTTTATAATTTGCACAATTCTCAATGCTTTTGTTGTGAATTTTATAATTAATGTGATTCTCAATGCTTCTGTTATGAATTCTTTAATTAATGTGATTCTCAGTGCTTTTGTTATCAGTTTTATAATTTATATGATTCTCAATGCTTTTGTTATCAGTTTTATAATTTATGTGATTCTTAGTGCTTTTGTTATTAGTGTTATAATTTATGTGATTCTTAGTGCTTTTGTTATTAGTGTTATAATTTATGTGATTCTCAATGCTTTTGTTATCAGTTTTAAAATTCATGTGATTCTCAGTACTTTTGTTATTAGTTTTATAATTTACGTGATTCTTAATGCTTTTGCTGTAAGTTTTATAATTTATGTGATTCTCAGTGCTTTTGTTATTAGATTTATAATTTATGTGATTCTTGATGCTTTTGCTGTAAGCTTTTATAATTTGTGATTCTCAGTGCTTTTGTTATCAGTTTTATAATTAATGTGATTCTCAGTGCTTTTGTTATCAGTTTTATAATTAATGTGATTCTCAGTGCTTTTGTTATTAGTTTTATAATTTATGTGATTCTCAGTGCTTTTGTTATCAGTTTTACAATTTATGTGATTCTCAGTGCTTTTGTTATTAGTTTATTTGTTATTAGTTATTTGTTATTAATTATAAAATTTGTGTGATTCTCAATGCTTTTGTTATTAGTTTTATAATTAATGTGATTCTTAGTGCGTTTATTAATTTTATTTGTGTGATTCTCAGTGCTTTTGTTATTAGTTTTATAATTAATGTGATTCTTAGTGCTTTTATTAATTTTATTTGTGTGATTCTCAGTGCTTTTGTTAGGAATTTTATATTTAATGTGATTCTCAATCCTTTTGTTTATCAGTTTTATAATTTGCACAATTCTCAATGCTTTTGTTATGAATTTTATAATTTATGTGATTTTCAATGCTTTTATGAGTTTTATAATTTATGTGATTCTCAGTGCTTTTGTTATCAGTTTTATAATTAATGTGATTCTCAGTGCTTTTGTGATGTTTTATAATTAATGTGATTCTCAGTGCTTTTATTATCAGTTTTATAATTGATGTGATTCTCAATGCTTTCATTATCAGTTTTATAATTTATGTTTCTTAGTGCTTTTGTTATTAGTTTTATAATTAATGTGATTCTCACTGCTTTTATTAATTTTATTTATGTGATTATCAGTGCTTTTGTTATCAGTTTTATAATTTATGTGATTTTCAATGTTTTTGCTGTAAGATTTATAATTTGCACAATTCTCAATGCTTTTATTAGTTTTATAATTAATGTGATTCTCAATGCTTTTGTAATTAGTTTTATAATTTGTGTGATTCTCGATGCTTTTGCTGCATGTTTTATAATTTGCACAATTCTCAATGCTTTTGTTGTGAATTTTATAATTAATGTGATTCTCAATGCTTCTGTTATGAATTCTTTAATTAATGTGATTCTCAGTGCTTTTGTTATCAGTTTTATAATTTATGTGATTCTCAATGCTGTTTTATTAGTTTGTAATTTGTGTGATTCTCAGTGCTTTTGTTATCAGTTTTATAATTTATATGATTCTCAATGCTTTCGTTATCAGTTTTATAACTTATGTGATTCTTAGTGCTTTTGCTGTAAGTTTTATAATTTATGTGATTCTCAGTGCTTTTGTTATTAGATTTATAATTTATGTGATTCTTGATGCTTTTGCTGTAAGTTTTATAATTTGTGATTCTCAGTGCTTTTGTTATCAGTTTTATAATTAATGTGATTCTCAGTGCTTTTGTTATCAGTTTTATAATTTATGTGATTTTCAATGCTTTTGTTATTAGTTTGTAATTTGTGTGATTCTCACTGCTTTTATTATCAGTTTTATAATTTGTGATTCTCACTGCTTTTGTTATCAGTTTTATAATTTGTGATTCTCAGTGCTTTTGTTATCAGTTTTACAATTTGTGATTCTCACTGCTTTTGTTATCAGTTTTATAATTTATGTGATTCTCAGTGCTTTTTTTATTAGTTTGTAATTTGTGTGATTCTCAATGCTTTTGTTATTAGTTTGTTATTTGTGTCATTCTCAATGCTTTTGTTTTAGTTTTATAATTAATGTGATTTTCAGTGCTATTGTTATCAGTTTTATAATTTGTGTGATTCTCAATGCTTTTGCTGTAAGATTTATAATTTGCACAATTCTCAATGCTTTTGCTATCATTTTTATAATTTATGTGATTCTTAGTGCTTTTGCTATTAGTTTTATAATTTGCACAATTCTCAATGCTTTTTTTATGAATTTTATAATTTATGTGATTCTTAATGCTTCTGTTATCAGTTTTATAATGTGATTCTCAATGCTTTTGTTATGAATTTTATAATTAATGTGATTCTTAGTGCTTTTGTTATTAGTTTTATAATTTATGTGATTCTCAGTGCTTTTGTTGTTAGTTTTATAATTTATGTGATTCTCAGTGCTTTTGTTATTAGTTTTATAATTAATGTGATTCTTAGTGTGTTTATAAATTTTATTTGTGTGATTCTCAGTGCTTTTGTTTTTAGTTTTATAATTAATGTGATTCTTAGTGCTTTTATTAATTTTATTTGTGTGATTCTCAGTGCTTTTGTTAGGAATTTTATAATTAATGTGATTCTCAATCCTTTTGTTTATCAGTTTTATAATTTGCACAATTCTCAATGCTTTGTTATGAATTTTATAATTAATGTGATTCTCAGTGCTTTGTGATGTTTTATAATTAATGTGATTCTCAGTGCTTTTATTATCAGTTTTATAATTGATGTGATTCTCAATGCTTTCATTATCAGTTTTATAATTTATGTTTCTTAGTGCTTTTGTTATTAGTTTTATAATTAATGTGATTCTCACTGCTTTTTTTTTAATTTTATTCATGTGATTATCAGTGCTTTTGTTATCAGTTTTATAATTTATGTGATTTTCAATGTTTTTGCTGTAAGATTTATAATTTGCACAATTCTCAATGCTTTTATTAGTTTTATAATTAATGTGATTCTCAATGCTTTGGTAATTAGTTTTATAATTTGCACAATTCTCAATGCTTTTGTTGTGAATTTTATAATTAATGTGATTCTCAATGCTTCTGTTATGAATTCTTTAATTAATGTGATTCTCAGTGCTTTTGTTATCAGTTTTATAATTTATATGATTCTCAATGCTTTTGTTATCAGTTTTATAATTTATGTGATTCTTAGTGCTTTTGTTATTAGTGTTATAATTTATGTGATTCTTAGTGCTTTTGTTATTAGTGTTATAATTTATGTGATTCTCAATGCTTTTGTTATCAGTTTTAAAATTCATGTGATTCTCAGTACTTTTGTTATTAGTTTTATAATTTACGTGATTCTTAATGCTTTTGCTGTAAGTTTTATAATTTATGTGATTCTCAGTGCTTTTGTTATTAGATTTATAATTTATGTGATTCTTGATGCTTTTGCTGTAAGCTTTATAATTTGTGATTCTCAGTGCTTTTGTTATCAGTTTTATAATTAATGTGATTCTCAGTGCTTTTGTTATCAGTTTTATAATTAATGTGATTCTCAGTGCTTTTGTTATCAGTTTTATAATTTATGTGATTCTCAGTGCTTTTGTTATCAGTTTTACAATTTATGTGATTCTCAGTGCTTTTGTTATTAGTTTATTTGTTATTAGTTATTTGTTATTAATTATAAAATTTGTGTGATTCTCAATGCTTTTGTTATTAGTTTTATAATTAATGTGATTCTTAGTGCGTTTATTAATTTTATTTGTGTGATTCTCAGTGCTTTTGTTATCAGTTTTATAATTTATGTGATTTTCAATGCTTTTGTTATTAGTTTGTAATTTGTGTGATTCTCACTGCTTTTATTATCAGTTTTATAATTTGTGATTCTCACTGCTTTTGTTATCAGTTTTATAATTTGTGATTCTCAGTGCTTTTGTTATCAGTTTTACAATTTGTGATTCTCACTGCTTTTGTTATCAGTTTTATAATTTATGTGATTCTCAGTGCTTTTTTTATTAGTTTGTAATTTGTGTGATTCTCAATGCTTTTATTAGTTTGTAATTTGTGTCATTCTCAATGCTTTTGTTTTTAGTTTTATAATTAATGTGATTTTCAGTGCTATTGTTATCAGTTTTATAATTTGTGTGATTCTCAATGCTTTTGCTGTAAGATTTATAATTTGCACAATTCTCAATGCTTTTGCTATCATTTTTATAATTTATGTGATTCTTAGTGCTTTTGCTATTAGTTTTATAATTTGCACAATTCTCAATGCTTTTTTTATGAATTTTATAATTTATTTGATTCTTAATGCTTCTGTTATCAGTTTTATAATGTGATTCTCAATGCTTTTGTTATGAATTTTATAATTAATGTGATTCTTAGTGCTTTTGTTATTAGTTTTATAATTTATGTGATTCTCAGTGCTTTTGTTGTTAGTTTTATAATTTATGTGATTCTCAGTGCTTTTGTTATTAGTTTTATAATTAATGTGATTCTTAGTGTGTTTATAAATTTTATTTGTGTGATTCTCAGTGCTTTTGTTTTAGTTTTATAATTAATGTGATTCTTAGTGCTTTTATTAATTTTATTTGTGTGATTCTCAGTGCTTTTGTTATGAATTTTATAATTAATGTGATTCTCAATCCTTTTTGTTTATCAGTTTTATAATTTGCACAATTCTCAATGCTTTTGTTATGAATTTTATAATTAATGTGATTCTCAGTGCTTTTGTGATGTTTTATAATTAATGTGATTCTCAGTGCTTTTATTATCAGTTTTATAATTGATGTGATTCTCAATGCTTTCATTATCAGTTTTATAATTTATGTTTCTTAGTGCTTTTGTTATTAGTTTTATAATTAATGTGATTCTCACTGCTTTTTTTAATTTTATTCATGTGATTATCAGTGCTTTTGTTATCAGTTTTATAATTTATGTGATTTTCAATGTTTTTTGCTGTAAGATTTATAATTTGCACAATTCTCAATGCTTTTATTAGTTTTATAATTAATGTGATTCTCAATGCTTTGGTAATTAGTTTTATAATTTGCACAATTCTCAATGCTTTTGTTGTGAATTTTATAATTAATGTGATTCTCAATGCTTCTGTTATGAATTCTTTAATTAATGTGATTCTCAGTGCTTTTGTTATCAGTTTTATAATTTATATGATTCTCAATGCTTTTGTTATCAGTTTTATAATTTATGTGATTCTTAGTGCTTTTGTTATTAGTGTTATAATTTATGTGATTCTTAGTGCTTTTGTTATTAGTGTTATAATTTATGTGATTCTCAATGCTTTTGTTATCAGTTTTAAAATTCATGTGATTCTCAGTACTTTTTGTTATTAGTTTTATAATTTACGTGATTCTTAATGCTTTTGCTGTAAGTTTTATAATTTATGTGATTCTCAGTGCTTTTGTTATTAGATTTATAATTTATGTGATTCTTGATGCTTTTGCTGTGAGCTTTATAATTTGTGATTCTCAGTGCTTTTGTTATCAGTTTTATAATTAATGTGATTCTCAGTGCTTTTGTTATCAGTTTTATAATTAATGTGATTCTCAGTGCTTTTGTATCAGTTTTATAATTTATGTGATTCTCAGTGCTTTTGTTATCAGTTTTACAATTTATGTGATTCTCAGTGCTTTTGTTATTAGTTTATTTGTTATTAGTTATTTGTTATTAATTATAAAATTTGTGTGATTCTCAATGCTTTTGTTATTAGTTTTATAATTAATGTGATTCTTAGTGCGTTTATTAATTTTATTTGTGTGATTCTCAGTGCTTTTGTTATTAGTTTTATAATTAATGTGATTCTTAGTGCTTTTATTAATTTTATTTGTGTGATTCTCAGTGCTTTTGTTAGGAATTTTATAATTAATGTGATTCTCAATCCTTTTGTTTATCAGTTTTATAATTTGCACAATTCTCAATGCTTTTGTTATGAATTTTATAATTTATGTGATTTTCAATGCTTTTATGAGTTTTATAATTTATGTGATTCTCAGTGCTTTTGTTATCAGTTTTATAATTAATGTGATTCTCAGTGCTTTTGTGATGTTTTATAATTAATGTGATTCTCAGTGCTTTTATTATCAGTTTTATAATTGATGTGATTCTCAATGCTTTCATTATCAGTTTTATAATTTATGTTTCTTAGTGCTTTTGTTATTAGTTTTATAATTAATGTGATTCTCACTGCTTTTATTAATTTTATTTATGTGATTATCAGTGCTTTTGTTATCAGTTTTATAATTTATGTGATTTTCAATGTTTTTGCTGTAAGATTTATAATTTGCACAATTCTCAATGCTTTTATTAGTTTTATAATTAATGTGATTCTCAATGCTTTTGTAATTAGTTTTATAATTTGTGTGATTCTCGATGCTTTTGCTGCATGTTTTATAATTAGCACAATTCTCAATGCTTTTGTTGTGAATTTTATAATTAATGTGATTCTCAATGCTTCTGTTATGAATTCTTTAATTAATGTGATTCTCAGTGCTTTTGTTATCAGTTTTATAATTTATGTGATTCTCAATGCTGTTTTATTAGTTTGTAATTTGTGTGATTCTCAGTGCTTTTGTTATCAGTTTTATAATTTATATGATTCTCAATGCTTTCGTTATCAGTTTTATAACTTATGTGATTCTTAGTGCTTTTGTTATTAGTGTTATAATTTATGTGATTCTTAGTGCTTTTGTTATTAGTGTTATAATTTATGTGATTCTCAATGCTTTTGTTATCAGTTTTAAAATTCATGTGATTCTCAGTACTTTTGTTATTAGTTTTATAATTTATGTGATTCTTAATGCTTTTGCTGTAAGTTTTATAATTTATGTGATTCTCAGTGCTTTTGTTATTAGATTTATAATTTATGTGATTCTTGATGCTTTTGCTGTAAGTTTTATAATTTGTGATTCTCAGTGCTTTTGTTATCAGTTTTATAATTAATGTGATTCTCAGTGCTTTTGTTATCAGTTTTATAATTTATGTGATTTTCAATGCTTTTGTTATTAGTTTGTAATTTGTGTGATTCTCACTGCTTTTATTATCAGTTTTATAATTTGTGATTCTCACTGCTTTTGTTATCAGTTTTATAATTTGTGATTCTCAGTGCTTTTGTTATCAGTTTTACAATTTGTGATTCTCACTGCTTTTGTTATCAGTTTTATAATTTATGTGATTCTCAGTGCTTTTTTTATTAGTTTGTAATTTGTGTGATTCTCAATGCTTTTGTTATTAGTTTGTTATTTGTGTCATTCTCAATGCTTTTGTTTTTAGTTTTATAATTAATGTGATTTTCAGTGCTATTGTTATCAGTTTTATAATTTGTGTGATTCTCAATGCTTTTGCTGTAAGATTTATAATTTGCACAATTCTCAATGCTTTTGCTATCATTTTTATAATTTATGTGATTCTTAGTGCTTTTGCTATTAGTTTTATAATTTGCACAATTCTCAATGCTTTTTTTATGAATTTTATAATTTATGTGATTCTTAATGGTTCTGTTATCAGTTTTATAATGTGATTCTCAATGCTTTTGTTATGAATTTTATAATTAATGTGATTCTTAGTGCTTTTGTTATTAGTTTTATAATTTATGTGATTCTCAGTGCTTTTGTTGTTAGTTTTATAATTTATGTGATTCTCAGTGCTTTTGTTATTAGTTTTATAATTAATGTGATTCTTAGTGTGTTTATAAATTTTATTTGTGTGATTCTCAGTGCTTTTGTTTTAGTTTTATAATTAATGTGATTCTTAGTGCTTTTATTAATTTTATTTGTGTGATTCTCAGTGCTTTTGTTAGAATTTTATAATTAATGTGATTCTCAATCCTTTTGTTTATCAGTTTTATAATTTGCACAATTCTCAATGCTTTTGTTATGAATTTTATAATTAATGTGATTCTCAGTGCTTTTGTGATGTTTTATAATTAATGTGATTCTCAGTGCTTTTATTATCAGTTTTATAATTGATGTGATTCTCAATGCTTTCATTATCAGTTTTATAATTTATGTTTCTTAGTGCTTTTGTTATTAGTTTTATAATTAATGTGATTCTCACTGCTTTTTTTAATTTTATTCATGTGATTATCAGTGCTTTTGTTATCAGTTTTATAATTTATGTGATTTTCAATGTTTTGCTGTAAGATTTATAATTTGCACAATTCTCAATGCTTTTATTAGTTTTATAATTAATGTGATTCTCAATGCTTTTGTAATTAGTTTTATAATTTGCACAATTCTCAATGCTTTTGTTGTGAATTTTATAATTAATGTGATTCTCAATGCTTCTGTTATGAATTCTTTAATTAATGTGATTCTCAGTGCTTTTGTTATCAGTTTTATAATTTATATGATTCTCAATGCTTTCGTTATCAGTTTTATAATTTATGTGATTCTTAGTGCTTTTGTTATTAGTGTTATAATTTATGTGATTCTTAGTGCTTTTGTTATTAGTGTTATAATTTATGTGATTCTCAATGCTTTTGTTATCAGTTTTAAAATTCATGTGATTCTCAGTACTTTTGTTATTAGTTTTATAATTTACGTGATTCTTAATGCTTTTGCTGTAAGTTTTATAATTTATGTGATTCTCAGTGCTTTTGTTATTAGATTTATAATTTATGTGATTCTTGATGCTTTTGCTGTAAGCTTTATAATTTGTGATTCTCAGTGCTTTTGTTATCAGTTTTATAATTAATGTGATTCTCAGTGCTTTTGTTATCAGTTTTATAATTAATGTGATTCTCAGTGCTTTTGTTATTAGTTTTATAATTTATGTGATTCTCAGTGCTTTTGTTATCAGTTTTACAATTTATGTGATTCTCAGTGCTTTTGTTATTAGTTTATTTGTTATTAGTTATTTGTTATTAATTATAAAATTTGTGTGATTCTCAATGCTTTTCTTATTAGTTTTATAATTAATGTGATTCTTAGTGCGTTTATTAATTTTATTTGTGTGATTCTCAGTGCTTTTGTTATTAGTTTTATAATTAATGTGATTCTTAGTGCTTTTATTAATTTTATTTGTGTGATTCTCAGTGCTTTTGTTAGAATTTTATAATTAATGTGATTCTCAATCCTTTTGTTTATCAGTTTTATAATTTGCACAATTCTCAATGCTTTTGTTATGAATTTTATAATTTATGTGATTTTCAATGCTTTTATGAGTTTTATAATTTATGTGATTCTCAGTGCTTTTGTTATCAGTTTTATAATTAATGTGATTCTCAGTGCTTTTGTGATGTTTTATAATTAATGTGATTCTCAGTGCTTTTATTATCAGTTTTATAATTGATGTGATTCTCAATGCTTTCATTATCAGTTTTATAATTTATGTTTCTTAGTGCTTTTGTTATTAGTTTTATAATTAATGTGATTCTCACTGCTTTTATTAATTTTATTTATGTGATTATCAGTGCTTTTGTTATCAGTTTTATAATTTATGTGATTTTCAATGTTTTGCTGTAAGATTTATAATTTGCACAATTCTCAATGCTTTTATTAGTTTTATAATTAATGTGATTCTCAATGCTTTTGTAATTAGTTTTATAATTTGTGTGATTCTCGATGCTTTTGCTGCATGTTTTATAATTTGCACAATTCTCAATGCTTTGTTGTGAATTTTATAATTAATGTGATTCTCAATGCTTCTGTTATGAATTCTTTAATTAATGTGATTCTCAGTGCTTTTGTTATCAGTTTTATAATTTATGTGATTCTCAATGCTGTTTTATTAGTTTGTAATTTGTGTGATTCTCAGTGCTTTTGTTATCAGTTTTATAATTTATATGATTCTCAATGCTTTCGTTATCAGTTTTATAACTTATGTGATTCTTAGTGCTTTTGTTATTAGTGTTATAATTTATGTGATTCTTAGTGCTTTTGTTATTAGTGTTATAATTTATGTGATTCTCAATGCTTTTGTTATCAGTTTTAAAATTCATGTGATTCTCAGTACTTTTGTTATTAGTTTTATAATTTATGTGATTCTTAATGCTTTTGCTGTAAGTTTTATAATTTATGTGATTCTCAGTGCTTTGTTATTAGATTTATAATTTATGTGATTCTTGATGCTTTTGCTGTAAGTTTTATAATTTGTGATTCTCAGTGCTTTTGTTATCAGTTTTATAATTAATGTGATTCTCAGTGCTTTTGTTATCAGTTTTATAATTTATGTGATTTTCAATGCTTTTGTTATTAGTTTGTAATTTGTGTGATTCTCACTGCTTTTATTATCAGTTTTATAATTTGTGATTCTCACTGCTTTTGTTATCAGTTTTATAATTTGTGATTCTCAGTGCTTTTGTTATCAGTTTTACAATTTGTGATTCTCACTGCTTTTGTTATCAGTTTTATAATTTATGTGATTCTCAGTGCTTTTTTTTTATTAGTTTGTAATTTGTGTGATTCTCAATGCTTTTGTTATTAGTTTGTTATTTGTGTCATTCTCAATGCTTTTGTTTTAGTTTTATAATTAATGTGATTTTCAGTGCTATTGTTATCAGTTTTATAATTTGTGTGATTCTCAATGCTTTTGCTGTAAGATTTATAATTTGCACAATTCTCAATGCTTTTGCTATCATTTTTATAATTTATGTGATTCTTAGTGCTTTTGCTATTAGTTTTATAATTTGCACAATTCTCAATGCTTTTTTATGAATTTTATAATTTATGTGATTCTTAATGGTTCTGTTATCAGTTTTATAATGTGATTCTCAATGCTTTTGTTATGAATTTTATAATTAATGTGATTCTTAGTGCTTTTGTTATTAGTTTTATAATTTATGTGATTCTCAGTGCTTTTGTTGTTAGTTTTATAATTTATGTGATTCTCAGTGCTTTTGTTATTAGTTTTATAATTAATGTGATTCTTAGTGTGTTTATAAATTTTATTTGTGTGATTCTCAGTGCTTTTGTTTTAGTTTTATAATTAATGTGATTCTTAGTGCTTTTATTAATTTTATTTGTGTGATTCTCAGTGCTTTTGTTAGAATTTTATAATTAATGTGATTCTCAATCCTTTTGTTTATCAGTTTTATAATTTGCACAATTCTCAATGCTTTTGTTATGAATTTTATAATTAATGTGATTCTCAGTGCTTTTGTGATGTTTTATAATTAATGTGATTCTCAGTGCTTTTATTATCAGTTTTATAATTGATGTGATTCTCAATGCTTTCATTATCAGTTTTATAATTTATGTTTCTTAGTGCTTTTGTTATTAGTTTTATAATTAATGTGATTCTCACTGCTTTTTTAATTTTATTCATGTGATTATCAGTGCTTTTGTTATCAGTTTTATAATTTATGTGATTTTCAATGTTTTTGCTGTAAGATTTATAATTTGCACAATTCTCAATGCTTTTATTAGTTTTATAATTAATGTGATTCTCAATGCTTTGGTAATTAGTTTTATAATTTGCACAATTCTCAATGCTTTTGTTGTGAATTTTATAATTAATGTGATTCTCAATGCTTCTGTTATGAATTCTTTAATTAATGTGATTCTCAGTGCTTTTGTTATCAGTTTTATAATTTATATGATTCTCAATGCTTTCGTTATCAGTTTTATAATTTATGTGATTCTTAGTGCTTTGTTATTAGTGTTATAATTTATGTGATTCTTAGTGCTTTTGTTATTAGTGTTATAATTTATGTGATTCTCAATGCTTTTGTTATCAGTTTTAAAATTCATGTGATTCTCAGTACTTTTGTTATTAGTTTTATAATTTACGTGATTCTTAATGCTTTTGCTGTAAGTTTTATAATTTATGTGATTCTCAGTGCTTTTGTTATTAGATTTATAATTTATGTGATTCTTGATGCTTTTGCTGTAAGCTTTATAATTTGTGATTCTCAGTGCTTTTGTTATCAGTTTTATAATTAATGTGATTCTCAGTGCTTTTGTTATCAGTTTTATAATTAATGTGATTCTCAGTGCTTTTGTTATCAGTTTTATAATTTATGTGATTCTCAGTGCTTTTGTTATCAGTTTTACAATTTATGTGATTCTCAGTGCTTTTGTTATTAGTTTATTTGTTATTAGTTATTTGTTATTAATTATAAAATTTGTGTGATTCTCAATGCTTTTGTTATTAGTTTTATAATTAATGTGATTCTTAGTGCGTTTATTAATTTTATTTGTGTGATTCTCAGTGCTTTTGTTATTAGTTTTATAATTAATGTGATTCTTAGTGCTTTTATTAATTTTATTTGTGTGATTCTCAGTGCTTTTGTTAGAATTTTATAATTAATGTGATTCTCAATCCTTTTGTTTATCAGTTTTATAATTTGCACAATTCTCAATGCTTTTGTTATGAATTTTATAATTTATGTGATTTTCAATGCTTTTATGAGTTTTATAATTTATGTGATTCTCAGTGCTTTTGTTATCAGTTTTATAATTAATGTGATTCTCAGTGCTTTTGTGATGTTTTATAATTAATGTGATTCTCAGTGCTTTTATTATCAGTTTTATAATTGATGTGATTCTCAATGCTTTCATTATCAGTTTTATAATTTATGTTTCTTAGTGCTTTTGTTATTAGTTTTATAATTAATGTGATTCTCACTGCTTTTATTAATTTTATTTATGTGATTATCAGTGCTTTTGTTATCAGTTTTATAATTTATGTGATTTTCAATGTTTTGCTGTAAGATTTATAATTTGCACAATTCTCAATGCTTTTATTAGTTTTATAATTAATGTGATTCTCAATGCTTTTGTAATTAGTTTTATAATTTGTGTGATTCTCGATGCTTTTGCTGCATGTTTTATAATTTGCACAATTCTCAATGCTTTTGTTGTGAATTTTATAATTAATGTGATTCTCAATGCTTCTGTTATGAATTCTTTAATTAATGTGATTCTCAGTGCTTTTGTTATCAGTTTTATAATTTATGTGATTCTCAATGCTGTTTTATTAGTTTGTAATTTGTGTGATTCTCAGTGCTTTTGTTATCAGTTTTATAATTTATATGATTCTCAATGCTTTCGTTATCAGTTTTATAACTTATGTGATTCTTAGTGCTTTTGTTATTAGTGTTATAATTTATGTGATTCTTAGTGCTTTTGTTATTAGTGTTATAATTTATGTGATTCTCAATGCTTTTGTTATCAGTTTTAAAATTCATGTGATTCTCAGTACTTTTGTTATTAGTTTTATAATTTATGTGATTCTTAATGCTTTTGCTGTAAGTTTTATAATTTATGTGATTCTCAGTGCTTTTGTTATTAGATTTATAATTTATGTGATTCTTGATGCTTTTGCTGTAAGTTTTATAATTTGTGATTCTCAGTGCTTTTGTTATCAGTTTTATAATTAATGTGATTCTCAGTGCTTTTGTTATCAGTTTTATAATTTATGTGATTTTCAATGCTTTTGTTATTAGTTTGTAATTTGTGTGATTCTCACTGCTTTATTATCAGTTTTATAATTTGTGATTCTCACTGCTTTTGTTATCAGTTTTATAATTTGTGATTCTCAGTGCTTTTGTTATCAGTTTTACAATTTGTGATTCTCACTGCTTTTGTTATCAGTTTTATAATTTATGTGATTCTCAGTGCTTTTTTTATTAGTTTGTAATTTGTGTGATTCTCAATGCTTTTGTTATTAGTTTGTTATTTGTGTCATTCTCAATGCTTTTGTTTTTAGTTTTATAATTAATGTGATTTTCAGTGCTATTGTTATCAGTTTTATAATTTGTGTGATTCTCAATGCTTTTGCTGTAAGATTTATAATTTGCACAATTCTCAATGCTTTTGCTATCATTTTATAATTTATGTGATTCTTAGTGCTTTTGCTATTAGTTTTATAATTTGCACAATTCTCAATGCTTTTTTTATGAATTTTATAATTTATGTGATTCTTAATGCTTCTGTTATCAGTTTTATAATGTGATTCTCAATGCTTTTGTTATGAATTTTATAATTAATGTGATTCTTAGTGCTTTTGTTATTAGTTTTATAATTTATGTGATTCTCAGTGCTTTTGTTGTTAGTTTTATAATTTATGTGATTCTCAGTGCTTTTGTTATTAGTTTTATAATTAATGTGATTCTTAGTGTGTTTATAAATTTTATTTGTGTGATTCTCAGTGCTTTTGTTTTTAGTTTTATAATTAATGTGATTCTTAGTGCTTTTATTAATTTTATTTGTGTGATTCTCAGTGCTTTTGTTAGAATTTTATAATTAATGTGATTCTCAATCCTTTTGTTTATCAGTTTTATAATTTGCACAATTCTCAATGCTTTGTTATGAATTTTATAATTAATGTGATTCTCAGTGCTTTTGTGATGTTTTATAATTAATGTGATTCTCAGTGCTTTTATTATCAGTTTTATAATTGATGTGATTCTCAATGCTTTCATTATCAGTTTTATAATTTATGTTTCTTAGTGCTTTGTTATTAGTTTTATAATTAATGTGATTCTCACTGCTTTTTTTAATTTTATTCATGTGATTATCAGTGCTTTTGTTATCAGTTTTATAATTTATGTGATTTTCAATGTTTTTGCTGTAAGATTTATAATTTGCACAATTCTCAATGCTTTTATTAGTTTTATAATTAATGTGATTCTCAATGCTTTGGTAATTAGTTTTATAATTTGCACAATTCTCAATGCTTTTGTTGTGAATTTTATAATTAATGTGATTCTCAATGCTTCTGTTATGAATTCTTTAATTAATGTGATTCTCAGTGCTTTTGTTATCAGTTTTATAATTTATATGATTCTCAATGCTTTCGTTATCAGTTTTATAATTTATGTGATTCTTAGTGCTTTTGTTATTAGTGTTATAATTTATGTGATTCTTAGTGCTTTTGTTATTAGTGTTATAATTTATGTGATTCTCAATGCTTTTGTTATCAGTTTTAAAATTCATGTGATTCTCAGTACTTTTGTTATTAGTTTTATAATTTACGTGATTCTTAATGCTTTTGCTGTAAGTTTTATAATTTATGTGATTCTCAGTGCTTTTGTTATTAGATTTATAATTTATGTGATTCTTGATGCTTTTGCTGTAAGCTTTATAATTTGTGATTCTCAGTGCTTTTGTTATCAGTTTTATAATTAATGTGATTCTCAGTGCTTTTGTTATCAGTTTTATAATTAATGTGATTCTCAGTGCTTTTGTTATCAGTTTTATAATTTATGTGATTCTCAGTGCTTTTGTTATCAGTTTTACAATTTATGTGATTCTCAGTGCTTTTGTTATTAGTTTATTTGTTATTAGTTATTTGTTATTAATTATAAAATTTATGTGATTCTCAGTGCTTTTGTTATTAGTTTATTTGTTATTAGTTATTTGTTATTAATTATAAAATTTGTGTGATTCTCAATGCTTTTGTTATTAGTTTTATAATTTATGTAATTCTCAATGTTTTTTTATCAGATTTATAATTTGTATGATTCTTTGTGCTTTTGTTATCAGTTTTATCATTTTTTTGTGATTCTTTTAAGTTTTTACAATAAAAAAAAGTTGAGAAATGTGCACTCAGTAAACACATTACCAATGACTAATTTTTGAGTTGAGTTGCAGTTACAGGGCAAGCATCTCAAGAATGCTACAACTTACAGAACACAACCTTAGGGCTAAAAACTGAAAACATAAGCTCACAACCCCTTCAACTGATATTAAGATCACAAAGCTATGTAATTCTATCTAATGCTGCTATAATCAAATATCTTATATAACAGTTCAATTTTCCAGCCTAAAAGTATAATCTCATTATTGAAAAGACATGAAACACTAATTTTTTATGACCTTAGTATAAAGCAATAAATGCATAAAAAACAAACTGCCGAAAGGAATCTTGCAATAATGTAATTTATAAAAAGACGTACGGAGTATAGCCATGCAATGCAGTAGCTGCTGCAACAGCTGTTAGTGGAGACGGGTGCCGGGTGAAGGCAGTGGCAAATGCTCCCCTTGCTCGACCTCTCTGAATCGCTACACCACGTAAGGCAGCCACTGGATAAAAAAAAAATCACAATACTGGGGTGAGTTGTAGCCTAGCTATTTATTATCTTTACCAATATAGACAATATGTAACAAATTTGGCATTATGTAATTAATAATAAACACTGGTTTTAGAAACAGCTCTAGAAGACCTACAGAAAGAAAGAGAAAACATGCTTCAAAATGTTAAAGATAACGAAATATTATTTTTCTTTAAATTCATTAATATTTAACATCACCTGAAACAACTTGAAACATATACTTGACATTACACATTTTACTTTAAAAAATGCAATATATCAAAGCTTTTTCTTAGTTGTGATTAGTGCAGGTTTTTTTAAAATGTCATAATCATAAACATAATTTAATAATAAAATATAACAGCATTTCTGAAAAAGATGAATGGAGAATGACCGTGCATTTTAATTATAAAAACAGAAATGAAAAATCTTTGATAGCAAAAAGAAGTTTATTACTTATCCTCCAGGTGATGTTAATTTGTTTTTATTTGCAAGTGTTTTTTAATATGAATAATTGATAATATACATAATAACTCTTGCTATAAAAGTCATGGGCTTTTGAAAACTTTAATATTTCTTTACCATGAAAACAGCTTATTTCACTTACATTCATTCATGGAATAAACAAATACGTTGTAAACTTTCTTATCCTTTAATTACCGAGTTTAGGTAAACAAACAAACTTGATTTCAAATATTAGTTTGTTTACTAAATAATATGGCAACAGTGTGAAAAAACATCTAATTAAATGTAAAAAAAAAATTATATTTTTGTAATTAATAAAGATATCAAGAGACAAAAAAAAATCCATCTTTCTATAATTTACAGTTGTTATACAAAAAATTTGCAACTCCATAACATAACAGATGTTTTACTTTAAAAATAAATATATTCAATATAAAAAAACTGTAACACTGGAATTTTAAACATAATACCAAGTATAATAATACAGTTCCTATGGCAGATAGTGCCAACACAACAACGTAGAAGTGTTATAACAAAGAATGAATGCTCAAAAACCCACAAAGAAAAGTGCAAGAATCGTGTGTGATAAAATTTGGAAAAGTCCCTTACCATTTCAGATGAAACATTTGTTTAACTACATGAATAATATCTACTACTTACCATTGGGAATAGTGGGAACTTTCTTTGTTTGTACTCTGGCAGTAGCATGATTAACCTAATTATAAACATTTTGATTTTAAAATTTTGCATTCCATTTGGTGTTAAAAATCATAATTATATACATATTTAATTTGGTTCAATCAAATTAACAATACTTAATATTCAATTGAGCAAATTAAATATTTAAAAACAAATTTAATGTCTGTAATCAGGCAGTTCTTTTAATAATATCATATGACAAGTTATTTCATGTTTAAATCCTATCCAAGTACAAACACGTAGTTTATTTAAAATGCTTTTATTTATTTTTTCTCTTAAACAATTTATGTAATATATCCAAATATTTTTAAAATATTATATAGGTATCATATTGATAAGGAAGTTAATGTTAGTAATGTTTCAAATTCAAAACATCTTAGATGTGAAATAACCTGACATTTGAATACTAATATTACACATTTCACTATAACTATTCTTAATTTTAAAATTTCAAAACATTAATAAAACTGTGTTCCATTATTTGTCCATATGTATTTTACAGTGGAATACCAAAGTTTTTTGAAGAAGTTGTGAGTAATTTACTTTTAAAGAAATGTATGCTTCAATGGTGTATATGTAGTTAATTGTTTTTTCAAATAAAATAGGTCATAATTTTTAGCCGTGTATTTCAAAATGTAAATAATATTTTATTAAAGCTTTAGGTCTAAAAGCATCAAAGAAACTTACACGTATTATTATAACAAACAAAGGAAGTATTAATTTTATTTGTAATTTGTGCAGCTGACTATCTAGTTGATCATAAATATACAGGTGGTGCTGATGTTACAAATATTATTTACAGATAAGTTTCTAAGGTCAATATTTACAATTTAGAATATACTAGGACTAAAAATTAAGGTTTAATAATACATTACAAATACTTTTTTTTAGGGTTTCTCAGATGAAAATAACATCATAATATTTATAAGGATAATAAAACTTGTGATTTTATACTTAGATAATTTGTGGTTACACAGCAAAAATATGAAAAAATTATATTTAGAAGACAAGCAGTTAGAGTTACAGCTTCATATCAACATTGTAAGTTACATGTTGTATAACTAAGTACAGATAAAAGTTAAGTAACTGTGGCATGTTCTTGTGGATAAAAAGCTAATTTATGCTAAGTTTTATAATTATATTTTTACCATTGTTAATTGTAAAAAGTGGAATTATATGATCATTGGTGTATTTTTATTTTAGGCTATTAGTTTTCATAAATACCATCAACATGTTTGGATAATTTTCTAATACATTTAACATCTGGTATAAAATCTCATTATATATTCTTCTGGATGAAATAAAAGGAAAAAAATAAAATTTGAGACATTTGCTTGTATGGTATAAATAATTCTTATGAAAAGTGTACTTTGATGTAGTTGTAATGTAATTTGTCTCTACACAATGATAAAAAAATGCTCATCTTCTAAAATTACTTGAACTGAAAAGTTTCTTAATTTTTTCAAAGTAATTTTAAAGATTCTGTGTGCCAATATACACGTGTTAAAATGAATATTAAATTTTCTTTTTATATTATGTACAAGAAAAGCATGATTTCTGAATTTCAATATTCTACTGTTTGACATTCAAGTCAGCACCAATGCGTTTCCTTTCGAGGTTGATTAATTAGTGACGAGAGTGTATTTTATTATAGCAAAGCTACATTAGGCTATCTGTTGACTCCACCGAGGGGAACTGAACCCCTGATTTTAGCACTGTAAATCCGTAGACTTACCGCTGTACAAGTGGGGGACTAATTAGAGATGAGAAATGTTAGAATGGAAATTTCTTCAAAGCACCTAAGGCTTGCAGAGTCCAGGTGTTGCAATCCCTGGAAGTTTCTAGGGTTCTATCACTCAAAATTGAAATACCTGACACATCTGACATGTGTTACTCAAATTTGAATGGAACTGATCTCCTAATTTCGAAAAAGGTGACCCCGTGCAATTTCATGAGTTTTACATTTTACTAGTATAAGTTTAGGTAAAGGTGTACACCGAAAGTAATTTACTTTTGAAGTGTACAAAAATAGAATTTTAAATGCTGTTTATAAATTCTAACCCTTGAAAAATTAATACCACTTGTGGCACTGTAACAAAACAGAAGTCTGAAAACAGCACTGCATTCTGTATGTTCACAATTTATTAGACAAATTGCAGAAACTTCCCAGGTATCAGTTTTTCTGTCCAATCACCATTTATGTAACAATTAAAACCTTTGAGTTTATTGTTTCAAATTTCTTTCCATGAAGTTATGATATTGGCCAATATCCCACACAATGTATGATTGAAATCAGCTTGACCACAAATGAATATGTAGCACAGTTATTGATTTACATAATACAAATGATTTATTTTTGGATATTGTCATTGAAGCAATGTCAGAACCTACCAAAGTATTTACTAGTCTACAAACAAGCATGCTCTGATGTGAAAGATGGAGTCTTGGTTATTTATAAGAACACAAACAGGATTAATAACAATCAAAGATTTATAGATATGTATGATAAAATTACTTTGAAATATTACATTGTAATTTTTACAATTAATATGTATTTTGTTAAACTTGTGTGAGTTTGTATTCCATGTTTATTATGAAGCAAAATGCTTGTTTTTCATTCCAGAAGGTAAATTCTCTCTATCATTTTCCTGAAATTTTATATTTTACGAGAAAACTTAAATATTATTTGTTTATGAAATATCATTTCAAAGTCTCACTCTTGTATATAAACTAATTAAAAGATTAGTGAGTAGCATGTGAGTCATGTGGTAAAAAAACATGTTAACATTATTCTAAAAAATTTACCTGTCCTATTTTTTGAGAAATCAGATAATCACTGTTAATATTATATGAAGATTTCTCTAACTCTAATGCTACAGCCTCACAAACAGAAACTAGTTAATAATTAGTTAGAGTTTAGAATGCTTACCAAGTTTCAAAACGTCTTTTTGACAGATGTAACCTACTCTTTCAGAAAATTTTTTGCTAAATATACAAACTGATTAAAATCTATAAGTATAACAAACAGGTGTTTTTTGGGTGCATTGACTTTTATTAGAATTGGAAATTTATGGTAAAGGAAGAACTGTCTCCATCTCTATCTTACCTGCCCCTACACTTCCTGAATAACAATTGTAAACGTTTGTGTCACGCTATCCTTGATAAAAGATAAAAGAACACAACTTGAGAGATTTTTTTTTAAAGTGAGGCTGATAGCTAAGATAAAAAAAAAAGGAAAATACATACATACTTACTACTCTTAAATCTACTTAAATAACAGCATCAGCAAAAGAAATGTCTATCCAGTAAGTAAAGAAAGGCACATGTAGAAACAATCGTGCTTTATGGTTTCAAGCAGTGCGAATAAAAAGAGAAATGTGGCAGAAAAAACATCTGGCACCTCCAGCTATGTAAGTTAATAAACCACACTCTCCAACTAGCTACAAAATGGTGTTCCAGTTATGTACAAGTACATTAACTTAATAAGCCAACACCCATACAACCGGATTAATTCATTACAAAACTGAGAAAAAAAAACCAACCTGATGCAAAATGAAACAAAAAATGGAATAAATAATATAATTAATAACAATATAATCAGCTAAAGTAATTAATAGTTTTAATTTTCCTGGTGTACTAAACAGGAAATACTGTATCTACAAAAATTACAGACACAAATCCACAATACTCTAATATTTACTATTTCAAAGCCATGATTCAATCACAGTGATTCATTCAATTCAAAGTGAAAACATATTCACACATTATCTACATACATGAATATGTGTTTGTGATCATACAAGTCTAAGATAACTAATTTCAGGATGGACATTTCTTTGCTGACTGACTTTACCTAAGCCTAACATTAGGACAGTGAGTGCTATCACAAAGGTAAAAGGTCATGCACCTCTATTTTGCGTCCCTCAACCACGGTGCCGTTCAATTGCTCTCGTGCGCGATCAGCATCCGCTACTTGCTAATGTTACAAAACCGAATCCTGCATGCATAAGACAAACAAGAAAAAAAAAGACATGCATTAATTAATATCCGTGCACTTGAACACAACTTGCCCTGTAAAGACAAAGAACATAGACATTAAAACTTTTCAATTAAATCATAGCCACATATTAAATTCAGATAAAAGCTGCCCTTTCAGGCATGCACCATTGTTTATTGAAAGGTTACAATTACAGTTGCTTTAAATCCAAATATTATAATAACTGATAACAAGGGAGAGTAGGAAAAGAGAGGGATTTTCAGGAACAGAAAGAGGAGGATTTAGGGTTCAGTGATAAATCTGTTTTTACAATATAAACAGTAAATTTCGTTATTACAAAATCCCCGTACTACAAGTCTTAAACAAAACGTTAAAATGACAAACAGTTATAATTAATCAGAATCAGCCCATTATGAACAAATTAAATACGAATTCCAAGTTAATGTATATCCCTTTGGTGAAAAATTCAGATTTATTCACGAAGGAAAACATTCAGTGAAAATAATTTCTAAAATCTTCACAATATTAATTTTCAATCAATAAAATAAGTTAGTGGAAAATGCTATATTCTAAACAAATACATTTAAAACATTTCAGAAGAGGGATGATTTGGAAAATATAATCAACTGTCTTTTCAGTTTTTTTCAGCTTAGGATCTGAAAAACCTTATAAGCATTGACACATTTAAATAAACAATTAATGTTCATTATAAATTAATTTACTTTTTCTAGGAAGGTTGAACTTCAAAAAACAAACAAAAAGATCAAATGTGAAAACTAACAGATGAAATATTAAAAAGGTTTGTTCATAAATTTTGTAACACATTTGTACATGACACTAATGACATTTGGCCAAAATCATAAACTAAGTTGTATTTTTCACTGTACAAATTTCATAATATAGTCTCAAAATGTTGGTGTCTAGATGAACTAAATTATAAATCTATTTATCTTAAATATATATATAACACTGGTAAATTTTCTTGGCTTGCTGTTTGTATACTTCATTTTATCAACATGCTTTTATCATGCTTTATTTGCAAAAGAAAACTGAGGAAACAGAATGAAAAGGGTTAAGAAAAGTTGAAGAAAAATAGGATGAGTCAGAGCTGGATTACCATCTCAGAGAAATGACAGTTAATAATACCATTTTCCCAGAAAAGCAAAATATACTTTTGAAAAACAAAACGTAATAATATAAGGCACTGGACAAAATTGACATCACACAAAGTAAGATACTGAAAAGTTCACAGAAAAACTGATATTAAATTATATTTTTAGGTAATGAATTGTACTTTTGGATAAAATGATGTATATTAGTTTAATAAACAGATAATTAGATTAATAAAAAACAAAAGGTTTAACATGTACAATTTTTTTTAAGCTTTTAAACCTTCAGATCTTGTCTGTACTTTTACAAATGACAGATATATCTTACGTTCTTTTAGATTTCAGTTAATAATCATGTTGCAAAACTAGCTACTAGCAGAGTATAACCATTGCTTCAACTGATAAGGTATTTTTTCAATCATTTTGTAGTCTGTAGATATATATTCAACTGATAAAAAGTATATGCTCCAATGCTAGTACTTTGAAACAGATAATGTTCTTATAAGAATAACAAATCTTTAAACACACAATTTTTTAAAATGTTGCCAGAATTATTTCCATGATGTCCTGATGATTAACACCATACTTTTTAAAATATCTGATCTATTTATGTAAGGTGGATAATAACATAGTTTGAATAAGTCTTCTTTCAAAAAAACATTAATGTTATCAGATGCTATCATTGTCTGATGGATGAATTGGGATTTTCAGTTAAACACTGGTCGTGTCCACTTGGGTTTAAGGAGTTAATAGGACAATATTTAAACCACATTAAATTAACTTTGTTAGATACTAGAGCTCTGGTTCTTACTGAAAATTCATCACTATTTGTTAAATAAGCTGACCAAGTAAATATATTTAAAATACTCTAAACAGCAGTTATGCAAATGATTTCACAAAATGTTTTTTGTTGATCAAAAGACTGTTACTACTCAAGGTTTTATTTAGAGTTCCATGGCTTTTTTACTTCTTGCACACAGATTTCTATTATCCTTCGTTAATTTGTTCATCTGTTATGTTTAATTTTAAGGTTTCAGTAATCCATGTATATTTATTTTTAAGGTTTTAGTAATCCATGTATATTTATTTTTAAGGTTTTAGTAATCCATGTATATTTATTTTTAAGGTTTTAGTAATCCACGTATATTTATTTTTAAGGTTTCAATAATACATGTATATTTATTTTTAAGGTTTCAGTAATTCATGTATATCTATTTTTAAGGTTTCAGTAATCCACGTATATTTATTTTTAAGGTTTTAGTAATCCACGTATATTTATTTTTAAGGTTTTAGTAATCCACGTATATTTATTTTTAAGGTTTCAGTAATTCATGAATATTTATTTTTAAGGTTTCAGTAATTCATGTATATCTATTTTTAAGGTTTTAGTAATCCACGTATATTTATTTTTAAGGTTTCAATAATACATGTATATTTATTTTTAAGGTTTCAATAATACATGTATATTTATTTTTAAGGTTTCAGTAATTCATGTATATCTATTTTTAAGGTTTCAGTAATCCATGTATATTTATTTTTAAGGTTTCAGTAATCCAAGTATATTTATTTTTAGGGTTTCAGTAATCCATGTATATTTATTTTTAAGGTTTTAGTAATCCATGTATATTTATTTTTAAGGCTTTAGTAATCCACATATCTATTTCAATCATTAACTTACAGTTAAAACTCACAACATCTTTCAGTTACCACAATAAAATAACAGTGTAAAGCATGTGTTAATAGGAGAATTATCTGGGTGGTTGTTTCATCCCAGCCAATAGATTTCTAAAAGGTTAGTTATTATAGAAGTAAGGTTGTATCTCTAAATGATTCAGTAATGTGAGGTATGAAAGTACTCCTTGTGTGCAGATGCTATTAGCTTACGTGAAAACCTTTTGTCAAGGTATTGGGGTAGTTTTTTTTGTTGTTAAACTGAATGATGGCTCTAACACAGAAGTTTATCAGCCCCAACTTCTGAAGTACTGTAGTGTATACACTTGTTCATCTGTGCACAGGAAATGCATAAATAGATATAAAGTTTCAGGGTAAGATCTAATCTGTCACTGTTTCTACCATACTTCTGATAAGGTAATTCAAAAAAGACAATTTTTGCCATAGCAGAGCATACATCTGCTATTGATTGGTTCACTGGGAGGACTTTAAAATGGTCATTAAAGAAGAAAATGGAACAATGAAAAACAAATGGAGCATTTTGTACTTAAATACCTAAAAATGACTGTTATTACAACTGTTGGTTTACATGTGAGTATATTTCAGATTAAAAGATGCAGTTGTGAAGCACTCTCAGATCTTTATTTCTGTCATGACAATATATTTAAAATTCTTTATAAATTATCTCTCTCTGAAAATAATGCTTCAAACCTTTTCTGTTTGCATATCATTAATATCTCTGCTAGTAGTAATAAGTAAGATACATCTGCAATAGTGAACAAAATAAAAACACTTTTGTTAAGGTGAAAGATAACAATCACTAACCTACGTTACAGGAAACACTGAATTTGTGTTTCGCTGGCATTTTTAAAACCAGCGTATTTCAAAGAAATATTACACAAAAACACATCTAACAACCATTACATTGAATAATCATTACTGAAATCAAAAAATAAAACACACAACGTACTGTACTTTCTTAAGTGGTATTTCATCATAAATAACTAAAAATAAAAATAAACAGTAGTACTTTTATTTTTAAATAAATGAATACATTATTCTGTTTGTTGCATGATGCACATTTGCAAACTAATTGCCTAAGTAGTGTGTCTTTGAAACAAACTTCCTAATTCACTTCTTAGACCACCCTCAGCTAAAGCACTATTTGATAAATAATAGCTGGTTGTCTGGATGTTTCAACGAACCGACAAATCCCACTTAAAACACTTTGGACGTAATGATTCAGCTTAAATTACTATTACGCATTAAAATGTAAACAACAGTACATTTCCAAACACTGTAATTTTATTTCGAAATGATAACAATATCTTGGACCAAAACCTTTCCTCAGTAGTCCCTGAAATAATGAGTAATAAAAGACTAAAGAAATATAACACATACATAGTAGTGTGTGTGTGTGTGTGTGTGTGTGTACTTTGACTGTTGGTAAACACTGTTGTACTGTGAAAACAAGTATCATGCTATAATAAAATACAGATTTACCATACATAAGAAATTAATAAAAAATTTAATTTACTTTAAACACACAAACAAAAAATGTCTTTTTCAAAACTATTAAACTGTTAGCTAAAAAATAACGAAAAGAAATTAGAGAATATAGAATGTAAGTGTAGAATTAAGATCACATTAAATGACTGTAAAAAATGTTACTCAGAAGAAAACATTAGGTGAAAGAACATTTATTAAGTTTGCTTTAGTCCTAGTGTGGAAATAGTTCCCAGGATATAAGATGTTGTTCTTTGCAATAATCTGAGGAACATTTAATTGCAACAGATATAAAACAATTAGTTTGAGATGAGAAAACTCTTGTTTGTCGTTTCAAGAATTTTAGGAGACTACATCATCAATGTTAGGGTTAATACTTTTCCCAACAAAAAATCTATCACTAACTTTGCAACCAGTCTCACAAATATATATAAAATATTACAAAAATCACAATTCAGGCGCTATGTGTGTTTGTTTTAGAATTTTATGCAAAGCTACACAAGGGCTATATGCGCTAGCCGTACCTAACTTAGCAGTGTAAGATTAGAGGGAAGGCAGCTAGTCATCATAACCCACCACCAACTCTTGGGCTACTCTTTTACCAACAAATAGTGAGATTGACTGTTACATTATAATGCCCTCAAGGCTGAAAGGGTAAGCATATTTGATGTGACAAGGATTTGTACCCGCGACTTTTGGATTACTAGTCGAGTGCCTTAACCACCTGGCCAGGCACTATGTATCATTTTTGCAATGAAAATCATCTTCTTCACATAAGAAGAATATCAGCATCTTATTTATAAACTAGAAAACCTTTTATTCATCAGGAATACCAAAACATTTTTTAAAATATAATGCTTCATTCCAAGTAATATTTTTACCATTCTTTAACATTACCTAACTTTTACACCTTTGCCTTATTTGTTATCATGCCAGTATGGTTCAATGCCTGTAAAATTTACTGTATTTTCTACCTCTTTTCTGTAACTATCTTGAATTTTTTTTACATTCAACTACATTCGTCTTATATTATAAATTTATTATGTATCATTTATCCAGGTTTACTATAATGTTTGTTTCACCTAGACAAAGTTTTTTTTTCCAAAAGATACATAGATTTGATACGCATGATCCCAAAATCATAGCTGAGGGGGGATACACTCTAAACCTCTAGGCATACTGATTACATATTATTTTTCAGCTTTTACATACAATAAACTAGTTTTTTAACATTAAAAAAACTTTTATAAACACTTTATATTTTGTTTCTTTTAATGTCCATTTGTTAAAAAGTTTAGATCAATTTCAGCTTTTTTTACTTATTGTCCCCCTAAAATCCCCTGGATATGCCACTACATGTTCCATTTTATTATTCTATTAATATCCAAATTTGTTTCTTTTTATTTTTCAAAACTATTGTAGGCACTATCTAATGAGGGGCCTTGATCCAAAATATCTTCATTTCAAAGTAATTTAGTGTTTTTCATTTGATGGTGTTTGTTTTTTCACAAGTAACAGTTTTTCCAACTACAGTGTACTATCTATACATATTTTTCACTTGATACTAATTGATACTTGTCAAAACATTGTCTGTATGATGTTTCAACTAATTGAAAATTTAATCAATGTTTAGATGGTGCTCCAGTAACCTAATGAACACCTCTTAAAACATTGTTGGAATGATGTTCCAATTAACTTATGAACCAAATGTATAGCATTATTTAGATGGTGCTCCAGTTACCTAATAAACACCTCTTAAAACATTGCTGGAATGATGTTCCAACTAACTGATGAACCAAATGTATAGCATTATTTAGATGGTGCTCCAGTTACCTAATGAACACCTCTTAAAACATTGTTGGAATGATTTTCCAACTAACTGATGAACCAAATGTATAGCATTATTTAAATGGTGCTCCAGTTACCTAACCAACACCTCTTAAAACATTGTTGGAATGATGTTTCAACTAACGGATGAACCAAATGTATACCATTATTTAGATGGTGCTCAAGTTACCTGATGAACACCTCTTAAAACATTGTTGGAATGATGTTGCAACTAACTGATGAACCAAACGTATAACACTGTTGAGACTGTACTCCAATTACAATAATTGATGAATGAATCAAACTTGTAACACTGTCTGTAGGATGTTTCAACTAACTGATGAACTTATAGCATTGGTTAGATGATGCTTCAGTTAACTAATAAACATTTCTAAAGCCTTGTCTGGATGGCATTTCAAACAACTATTAACCTACTATAGAATTATCCAGAAAACAGTAATTGTAGTTTTCTGATAAACACCAAGATACATATTGCTTGGATGAAGAGTGTTTAGAAAATAATGACCATTTTTAAAAAGGATGTTTGAATGATGATGTGCATGCAACCAGTTAATTACAACAAAATATTTTATTCTTTTTACTAGTTTTAACATCTTATGATGTATTGTTATATCAAACAACTTTTAAAACATTTAAAGTTGCAGTGTGCCAAGAGAATACTGGCCAAATTTACTAAACTGTTTATTTGGAGCTTAAAAAACTCTTAATATTCATCAGTTATATGCAAGGAAATACCACATTTGTAGAGTACACAAACCTAATGCTAAAAAAATATATAAGGCAACATTACCATATAATCATATGATAAACAAAGTGAATAAAGTCAAACAATGCAACAGCTTCAAAACCAAATAAAGAATTTTAGAAGACATATTTGTTTTCCAAAGCATTCATCTTCTAAGGACATGAATTAGTTTGTTTGTTTTATCTAAGTTGCACGATGCATATTAAAATATCTGAAATTATTATTATTATATATAAACAAAATTTGATATTCAAAACATGAAAATACAATCACAATTATTTCACATAAGATACATTGGCAAAACATATAAATATTCAATGTCAAACACACTATACGTCATTCATATAAATATATACATACATAAAGCTGTTTTACTAATTGATTTATTTTAATAATATCCCAAAAAAAAGTAAACCTTTAGTCTTTTCTGAAGTAGAGAATGTTAAAAAATATTTTTAAAATATTATTTCTTCTGATTTGTTGCTACAAATTTTTATGAATTTTAAGTAATTAAAAACACACTTTTTCTATCTAGCCATCAGGAAAAAAAAAATTATACATATAAAACATAATGTTCATTTCAACAAAATAAAAGTATTTAGTAAATTAATTCGTGAAAAATAAAGATTAAAATTTGAGTTATTAGTTGAAATATGCAACTTTTAAACACAAAACCAAGAAAACAAAAATCTTACATTAATGTACCAGTAACAAAATATCCCTCACTAAGCTGAAAACATTATACTTGGTTAATATATAATTCCAAAATTCATATGTTCCAAAATTGAAAGTTAACACAGATGTTGATTTTGTTAAAATATTATATTGTGAACAGCCAATTTATGAGAAAGCACCCACATTTTCAAACTTCAAAAGCATAACTAATTGCCCTTTATATACTATTTTCCCAAACAAGAATAACATTGAAAATCATTTGTGCTGCTATCAAGTTAACCTTTCTTGTAAAAGTGCACAAAATATTAAAAGGTTTATATTTTTATAATTGAAGGTATGTCAACAACTATGCAATGTTTTGTTCTGGATGTCGTCAACACAATGCAATATGTGCACCACCATTCCATAAGTTCTATATTCTGCCACCTTCTTGATGACTTGTTGTTAAGTGCCAGAGAAATACCATGAACTCCACTTCCTTACAACAAACCAGATTCTTTTCGTTTTGCAGCTGTGATGTAATAACACAATTCTCCTGCAAGATGTTTCAACTTGCAGGCAGGAAGGTATTTCAGGAGGAAATACATGCTTGTTAATCATTTTAGTTGTACAACTGTAATATTCCAACAAGGAACACTTAGCTCTGAGATGAAGCAAGTAACCAGAGAGATTCAAACTCTGAATACAACTGAAACATTGGTTGATGAGCTCTGGGACTGGAAAGATATAATAATTAGATAACTACAATATTGTGTGGTGAGATGATATAATAATTAGATAACTACAATATCGTGTGGTGAGATGATATAATAATTAGATAACTACAATATACGTGGTGGTGAGGATGATATAATAATTAGATAACTACAATATTGTGTGGTGAGATGATATAATAATTCAGATAACCAGACAAATATTGTGTGGTGAGATGATATAATAATTAGATAACTACAATATTGTGTGGTGAGATGATATAATAATTAGATAACTACAACATTGTGTGGTGAGATGATATAATAACCAGAGCAATAACCATAATACAACGGTGTGGTGAGATGATATAATAATAGATAACCTACAATATTGTGCGTGGTGAGATGATATAATAATTAGATAACTACAATATTGTGTGGGTGAGATGCATTATATAATAATTAGATAACTACAAACATTGTGTGGTGAGATGATATAATAATTAGATAACAACAATATGTGTGGTGAGATGATATAATTATTAGATAACTACAATATTGTGTGGTGAGATGATATAATAACTGAGATAACTAAACATTGTGTGGTAGAGATGATATAATAATTAGATAACTACAATATTGTGTGGTGAGATGATATAATAATTAGATAACCTACAATATTGTGTGGTGAGATGATATAATAATTAGATAACTACAATATTGTGTGGTGAGATGATATAATAATTAGATAACCACAATATTGTGTGAGGTGAGATGATATAATTATTAGATAAATACAATATTTGTGGTGGATGATATAATAATTAGATAACTACAATATTGTGTGGTGAGATGATATAATACCAGATAAATAACTACAATATTGTGTGGTGAGATGATATAATTATTAGATAACTACAATATGTGTGTGGTGAGATGATATAATTATTAGATAACTACAATATTGTGTGGTGAGATGAGATATAATTGAATGCTACCACAATATTGTGTGAGATGATATAATAATTAGATATCTACAATAATGTGTGGTGAGATGATATAATAATAGATATCTACAATATTGTGTGGTGAGATGATATAATAATTAGATAACTACAAATATTGTGTGGTGAGATGATATAATAATTAGATAACTACAATGTGTGGTGAGATGATATAATAATTAGATAACTACAATTTGTGTGGTGAGATGATATAATTATTAGATAACTACAATATTGTGTGGTGAGATGATATAATAATTAGATAACTACAATATTGTGTGGTGAGATGATATAATAATTAGATATCTACAATATTGTGTGGTGAGATGATATAATAATTAGATAACTACAATATCGTGTGGTGAGATGATATAATAATTAGATAACTACAATATTGTGTGGTGAGATCAATCAGAACTTGTGCATGATCCAGAACTAGAGAAAAAGGAATTGTAATGGACTTGACAGGAAAAACTGAGTAGAAATGACCACCTGACAAAGAGACTGCAGTAACAATATGGACACCAGAGGAGAAGGCATTCTTTTCAGCAATGTATGTATTTGTTCTTCAACTAAATATATAAAGAGAAAGTGTGGGTGATCAGGTAGTAGGGAGGTAAACATATACATTCATACATGTTGATTAAATGAATGACCAGAGTCAGAGAACAAAGAACTGCCCTGTGCATGTTCAAGGAAAAATTCTCAATGAAGTAAATCAGTAATTTGGTAGACTGGATGGACACCTGGACTAAAATCTTTGTCAGATGAAACTGAAAAGGCCAGTGATGTCACGAAACTGGCTTGATCTGTGCCAAAGAAATGTTTCTAGCATTATCATATTTTTGGTTTTAAAATAGGAGGTCTTTCAAGAAGTAATTAAGATGAAACAATATACATATTACACATTTTCAATTTCTTTATTTCTTCATTACTTAAGAACACACAAGGGGAAGAGAGAAAACCTGGAAACATGTGGCGATCAATTTTTTACTCCTTTTTTTCTTCTAAGAGATCCAAAATTTATAGACAGATCAGATCAAAAGGACACTGAAAAACATACAAATTGATGAACATAAATTAAAAAATGGAATGAAGAATATGTGGAACCTAAGGATCCTGAAGCCAAGTGTTCCACAAACAATTAAACCTAAATGAGTGTCCCCGTCCAATAGGACAAATTCATTTTGTAACACCACCAGCAAATGTAGGATCACAAAGAGAAGGTAATGCAGGGGGAAGACTGCAACTTTATCAGGTGTTGGAGAGAAGACAGTGCTTAGCAAAATCATGATGAGAGGCTAGAACCCAAATTTTTCTGGAGTGAAAAATGAATTCAGGTAAAATTCCTTCAAAAAGAGAACGATGCAAGAAGCCTTTTTGAGGCTTACTGAATGAAATACTGTGCAGAGGGAAGGTTAGTACCACATTGATGGGACATACAAGCCAGCAGTAACAGATATTAAATCACCAAGATTTTCAGAAAGTGAGAATTTTAAAGGAACCAGCTGATAGCCAATAACTGTGTAAAAAGAAAAAGTCTCAAAATGTAGAAATGCAAACTTATGAGAACATAGAGAAAAAAGAAAACCACACAGAAGGACCCTCCCAAAGAACACAGGGAAGAAGAAAACCACACAGAAGGACCCTCAGGGGAAGAAACCTGAAGGACCACCTGGGACCCAACACAGGGAGCCAGGAAGAACACACAGGAAGGGACCTGAAGAGAACCAGGGGAA